>NC_041386.1:467042572-467072233 GCF_002162155.2 Triticum dicoccoides
GGAGGACGGCGGCGGCGGCTGGGTGGTTGGGGACCGAGAGATTGAGACGGAGGGGGAGCGAGAGGGTTGGGGGTGGCGGCTGTGGGACGAGAGGGGGAAAGTGGATCGGGGGAGAGGAGGGGATATGAGTTAGGGTTTGGGTGAGAGAGGAGGTGGAGAGGGCTGCCGTTCGATTCAGAAGCATCCGACGGCGGTGGATGCATGATCCGCGTGATATGCCTATAAACTAATCAGAACGCATCAAACAATTTGAAGACCTTTTGACCTTTTAAATTGGTCATGATTAATTACACACAAATTTTTCATTCCATTTTTCAATGCTTAAAATGAGTTTTTTCGTGAAAGACCTAGTAAATATTTGTTCAAATGATGTCATATTTTGCACAAGTTTATATCTTAGATTGGCAAACAACATTAACACAGGGAGTTTTTATTTCATTTGCACGAAAAAATATTTTTTTATTCTTTAAATGCTCAAAATGAGTTTTTTTGTGAAGGATCTACCATATATTTGTCGTAAAATTGGACCAAATCAATTTTATAAAATACTAGGCCATATATAATGCACAATTGACAAAATAGTTGGGTGTCAAAAATTTTGATCCACCTCTCGTGAAAAAGACAAATTCCCGCCGATTCAGCTGGAAGCGGGTCAAATTTAAACTGTAGCTACCTCGTAGTTTGCTCTTTATTTTTTCCAAAAATCATTTCTAGGTACATAAGTATCTATTTAATCAGAGAAACACCAAAAAATATAAGATTCAACCGCTAGCTAGGAACGGTCATCCCGGCGGTTTGACCGCATTTTGAAACGGGCATAAAAAATTCAAAAAATTCAAAAAATTGGAAAATCTCCGCATTGTGTCATTATATGTGACAAAGTTTTCAGAAAAAATAATAAACTTGTAATATGATAATTATTTTTAAAAAGTGTTCTCAGAAATGAGTGATCATATGTGAAGATTCATGGCTTTCAAGCCAAATGATCAATCTTATGGCCACATTCATGGCATAGTTTGTTCAAATGATACCATATTGTGCACAAGGATGCATATTGTAATTTCAAACAATGTTGCCAAAGGGAGTTTTCATTTTCTTTGCACGGAAAATTCATTTTTCATTTTTCGAGTGCCCGAAATGAGATTTTTTTGTGAAGGACCTACCATATATTTGTTGCAAAATTGGACCAAATCATTTTTATAAAATATTAGGCCATATTTACTGCATAATTGACAAAATGGTTTCGTGTCAAAAGTTTTGATCCACCACTTGTGAAAAAGACAATTTTCTGTCGATTCAGTAGGAAGCGGGTCAATTTTGAACTGCATCTACCTTATTGTTTGCTCTTTATTTTTTCCAAAAATCATTTCTAGTTACATAAGTATCTATTTAATCAGAGAAACATCAAAAAATCCAAGATTCAACCACTAGCTAGGAACGGTCATTCCCGCTGTTTTGACCACATTTTGAAACGGACATAAAAAATTCAAAAAATTGGAAAACCTTCGCATTGTGTCATTATATTTGGCAAAGTTACCAGGAAAAATGGTAGACTTATAATACGGCAATTATTTTAAAAAAGTGTTCTCGGAAATGAGCTATCATGTGTGAAGATTCATGGCTTTCAAGCCAAATGATCAATCTTATGGCCACATTCATGGCATAGTTTGTTCAGATGATATCATATTGTGCAAAAGGGTGCATATTGAAATTCCAAACAATTTTGCCTAAGGGACTTTTTATTTTCTTTGCACGGAAAATTCATTTTCCATTTTCCAAGTGCCCGAATTGAGTTCTTTCTGTGAAGGACCTACCATATATTTGTTGCAAAATTCGACCAGATCATTTTTATAAAATATTAGGCCATATTTAATGCATAATTGACAAAATGGTTTGGTGTCAAAAGTTTTGATCCACCACTTGTGAAAAAGATAAATTTCTGCTGATTCAGTAGGAAGCGGGTCAATTTTGAACTGCATCTACATTATTGTTTGCTCTTTATTTTTTCCAAAAATCATTTCTAGTTACATAAGTATCTATTTAATCATAAATACATGGTTTGGTGGCAATACATCAAGGTTTGGATGTGGCCCAGGGCCCCAACTCCAAAGCGCGTAAACTCGCATGCCCGCCGCGTGGTCACCGTGTGACCTTGGCGTTGACATGCGTTCTGGGAGGCCTGGGCATGTCTAGTGGGTTGGGCACTCCCCAGGTAGGTGCTAGGAAGAAAATTACAACAGAAGAATCTCACGAGGAGATTGACCTATGCTCAAAGATGAATTAGCAGCCAAGTGTTTGATTAGTGGTACGGGAAATGCACATGGCCAATGGGCGTGAGTTTTAGCTGAGGGTGATCATCTACTAAGGAGAATGTCTTCACAAATTTTTATCTCAAAAGGAGGATCCTAGGTGGTACTTGCTTTGCAAAGTACCACGCTAGACAAAAATATGAATGTTGAAGCTGGGCTCAAAATAATGAATGGATTGAGCTGAAATTTGGTGGAGGATGGTTATTTGGGCATAGGAAAGCATTGTAGAAAACTGATACCATTTGGATATGCCAAAGTAGCACTTCCTTCACAATGCTCTTCTATGGAGAGAAACTTGGGAAAACTAGTGAGAGAGATTGGATGAATGAAATTATCTCAAAATTGGTGTAGGTAAGTTACATAGGTATGGTCATGTGCTGGTAAATTTTCAGATCATTTGGGTAAGCCTAGCTAGTACTTACTTCACAAAGCTTCTCCTAAGGTAGAAACTTTGGAAATTTCCTGAGAAAGATTTATTAGGAAAATTGAGCTGAATATTAACATGTGGCAATGATTTGGGTATGAAAGAGTGCCCAAAAAGTTTGAGGGTAATAGGAGGGGTCTAGATAACACTTGCTTTGCAACGTGCCAATTTGGCCATAAAATATAAATTGAACCTGGGCTCACATAGATAATTTGACTGAGCTGAAATTTGGAGCAGGGTGATAATTTGGGCATATGAAGGAAGTGTATAAATTTCATGTCATTTCGATATATAAAAAAGGTACTTCCTTCACAATGCTTCTAGGTGGACAAAAACTTTGGAAATTTGCCGAGGAAGATTTGCTAGGCAAATGGAGCTGAATTTTGTCATGCGGTAATGATTTAGATAGGAAAAAGTGCCCAAAAATTCCGAGGGCAATCAAGAATATATAAATAACACTTCCTTCACAAACTGTTGTTCTGAACAGAATAGGAAAATGAATATTGTTGAATTATTTTTGAACTAGGCAAGGAAGGTTTTTTACATATTTGACGAAGATATGACCCAAAGAATTTATGAGATTTTTTGGGAATTTTGGGAATGATAGAAATATAGGTTGCTTCACAACCTAGGGCAAAAAACTGCCGCATGGACATGACACATAGGCAAAACTGATGAGGTGGCGCCTAGTCATAGCAACCCACCACAATTTACAAGGTTATGACCATCTATATTGGTCATGATCAGCTAGAAATAAGGCAGCAGACCAGTGCTATCTGCTTTATGACCATTTCGTGTAAGGAAATTACGACCTTTCTGACCAAAATGGTCATTATAGTTTAGGGTTTGGAGCCCCCCCGAATAGCTTTTGACCAATTGGTCTGAAATGGTCATAGATCTGTGACCAATTCTTCCAGGGTCACTGACAGAAGGTCACTAGTTGACATATTTCTTGTAGTGACTGCTCAGGACACTTGACTGGCCGGCATGTGTTTCACCTCGTTCCTGTGTGTGTCCCTTCGGGGAAATGTCACGCGGTGACATCCGGTGACCTGCCTAGCCCGCTACAGCCCGGGTTCCCAGAGTCCTGTTAGCCCAGTGCTACAGCCCGGATTCACACGCTGCTGACCGACATGCTCGATGTGATTGATGTATGCCTGTCCCCATAGGTTAGTGCCGCTTTGGGTTCATAACTAGCCATGTCGGCCCGGGTTCTCTGTCATATGGATGCTAGCAACACTATCATATACGTGAGCCAAAAGGCGCAAACGGTCCCGGGCCATGGTAAGGCGACACCCGTGGAAATACCGTGCGTGAGGCCGCAAAGTGATATGAGGCGTTATAGGCTAGATCGGTGTGACTTGGATTCGGGGTCTTGACAGCGTTGGCATCAGAGCCGGACTGCTTGTAGGTTCGTTGAGCCAAAATGGTCGATGTCGAGTCTAGAAATGCTTTAGTTATATGTAGGGGAATTGATTGTGGGAGGGAACGTAAGGCTCTTTTACTCCTTTACCTTATGCCCTCTGAGCTGAGTCATTCTCTTCTCATTCTACATGGGTTAAGGACTAGGCTCTCTTCTCTCTATCAGGTTCACATGTTACTAATCCGTAGTAACTTATAGGATTGTGGGTTCAAGCCTCAGTTCAATTTCTACTACTTTTAGTATGTTGCCAGTTGAACCAGAACCTTGATATGATGTTGTTGAGTGGTTTGGCAAACTGTTGTGAATGTCTCAAATCTTTTTCTGAGCATTTACAGCCGTTATGCTGTTCAATTTCTCCTAAACAATTCTAATGCCTTTGCATTATTCTGTGCTTTCAGATGGCCACCCGTTCCCAGAACCAAGTGGTTCGTCTGACAAGGTGCCTCGATGTACCTGGTCACACGGCCATGTTGGTCCGAGTGATGGTCGAGACAGGCTATCGATGGTATCCGGAGTATACCGTCGAGCAGCAGTTCTGAGACTTCAATCAGAGCCAATACCTTTGTACTGTCAGGATATACCCCTCTGATCCTGGAGCCACTGAACCCCTTCACTGCTCTTATGGACTTGGGGTTACTATCGAAATGTTCGTGCAGGATGCAGCTTACTCAATGATGACTATCATTCGAGCCAGAACTGCCTTGCTTCAGAACACCGATTTTCGCTACATGCCAGCCTCACTCCCTGGGGCACAGGGGTACTATCAGGCTTTGTACTATGACTCTACACATGAGGATTCAGTACTCCGCACCACTGCTGAGATGCTCGAGGACAAGGACCGCAAAAATCGGGCCTTGTGGATGGAGCTTTTCAACTCTCGTTCTGACCACTGGGCCACTTTGACCCGGTTTGCACCTGTTGTGCAGGCTAGATACATGGACATGAGGGACCTGTACCCCGTGCGGTCTGGATTGCTAGATTGTATGGACTGGCATGATGAGGAGGCATCACCCCTCCTCATGGTCCCCGTCTGCCACCGTTTGTTGGACCAAGGCCACATCCGAGTCCCTATGGCCCGCAAGCTCCACAGGACCGTCTGTTCCCAGATGATCGTGTTCCACTTCCAGGCTTTGGTGGTGACTTTTATGAGGATTACTACGGAGCTGTCTGAGCTAGTAGTAGTTTCACTAGTACTGTAATAGTTGTATTCTCCACGGTCCTACGTGACCCGTGGGATACGACTTGGTGTGTATCATGCTCCGGAGGTGTAGAAAATAATGTATAGGAGCTTGGAATGCCTCCGATGAGATGTAACGTCTTTCACCGTAGTCGTACTCTAGCCTGGGCTTGTACTAAACTATGTACGGTGTGTATGACCGATGGTATATATATGGCAGTTTCTATATTACCATGTCGTGCAATGCACACCTCAGCATTCCATGTTATCCATTACATTCCGCACTTCTTTGCCAAGATTGTGCCATCCTTGTCTAAACCCTTGTCTTGTTTTCCTAGGATGGTCAACACCCGCAGCAACCCTGCTGCCCCGGAGCAGGGGGAAGCCAGTGCAGCTAGGGATGGGAATCTGCCTCACCCGCCTTCTCCGGCCGAAGTTATGCTGGAGGCAGAAAGAATTTAGCGCGAGACTAACTGCTTGCTGGAGCGGATTGAGCAGAACACTTCACGCCATTAGAGGAACGACTTGGTGTCAATCAATGACTTTATCAAGTTGTATCCACCAAAGTTTAATCATTCCGTCAAGCCCCTCGATGCGGATGATTGGCTTCGCAGCATCACCCATAAGCTACGTTCTGCCAAAGTAGCCGAAGCTAATA
The DNA here is from genome assembly GCF_002162155.2 of Triticum dicoccoides. NCBI lineage: Eukaryota > Viridiplantae > Streptophyta > Magnoliopsida > Poales > Poaceae > Triticum > Triticum dicoccoides. Next base: position 467,048,564 of record NC_041386.1, read on the forward strand.
AGGTTACCTATGATGCCTATCACCTCGAAGGCCCTGCTAGCCTTTGGTGGGAAAACTTTGAGGCTATGCGCCCGGTCGGCCAAATCACTACTTGGGCTGAATTCAGTGAGGCTTTTCGTGAGCATCACATCCTGGAAGGTCTCATGGATCGTAAGAGCGAAGAGTTCTGCAATTTCACCCAAGGCAGGCTGACTGTGGATGCATACAGCCGTGAGTTTGGAAACCTAGCACGTTATGCTCCTGAAGAGGTATCCACCGACGCTAAGAAGCAGGCAAGGTTCCGCAAGGGACTTAGCCCCGAGCTTCGTCGTGATCTTCGTTTGCACGAGTGCACCTCCTTCCAGAAGCTGGTTAATAAGGCCATCAGTGCTGAGACAGGTCAGACTGACTATGACGCTTCACGCAAGCACTCCCGTGATTTTGGTTCTTCATCCGGCTCTGGATCTCAGAAGCGCCGGGTGTGGATTCCAAACACAACGCTGCCACCAAGGCTCACCCCGAGGCCATCATTTGAGGCGCCTCGCCCCAACCAGCAGTTTGCACCGCCTAAGGCCTATGGTGGCCCCGCTGCTAATGCTGCTCCATGCCCCAATATTGTGACATGTTTCAAGTGTGGAGAGCCGGGTCACTACAGTCGAGAGTCTCCCCAGAACAACAACCCCAACTAGTCTAGAAAGTCCGTTGGCCGTGGTAAGCCAGCGGGAAAGACATTCTACGCCAAGCCAGCCACCACTACACGTGGCCATGTCAACTATGTCTCAGCTGAGGAGGCTCATGGTGATCCTAACGTCGTCCTTGGTACGCTCCTTGTTAATTGCCATCCGGCATCTGTTCTTTTTGATACTGGAGCATCTCATTCATTCATATCTGAGAGCTATGCTCGATTGCATAACACGACATTCTGTGACATGCCCACTTCCATGGTAATTCAAACTCCGGGTTCCAAATGGCAAACTTCTAGAGTAAGCCATGGGAATGAAATTCTTGTTGATAGACTTGTCTTCCTTGCATCCTTAATAGCTCTAAAGTCCTCGGACATAAACATCATCTTGGGTATGGACTGGATGTCAGCTCATTATGCTAAGATTGATTGTGCCACTAGAACCGTTCAACTTACTCACCCATCGGGCAAGACAGTCAATGTCTTAACTCGAGTGGCCAAGCACCAACTTTACTCCCTAAATGCCAACCCCCTTCCAGACCTTGAAGATATTCCGGTAGTCCGAGACTTCCCGGATGTCTTTCCATAAGAACTGTCAGGTGTTCCACCTGACAGGGATGTCGAGTTCGTGATAGACCTTGTTCCAGGAACCGTCCCAATTTCCAGAAGACCCTATAAGATGGCACCCTTAGAACTAGCCGAGCTTAAGATTCAACTCGATGAGTCCTTGAAAAAGGGTTTCGTCCGTCCTAGTTCTTCTCCTTGGGCTTGCCCCGTCCTCTTCGTCAAGAAGAAGGATGGAACGGATCGGATGGTTGTAGATTACCGACCTGTCAACTTGGTCACTATCAAGAACAAGTATCCGCTCCCCAGGATCAACGATCTATATGACCAGCTCGCTGGACCCTCAGTCTTTTCCAAAATGGATTTGAGGTTGGGCTACCATCAAATCAAAATAAAAAACGGGGACATTCCCAAAACGGCCTTTGTTGCTCGTTCTGGCCAATACGAGTACACTGTTATTTCCTTCGGTTTAACCAATGCCCCAGCCACCTTCTCTCGGTTAATGAACTCGGTCTTCATGGAGTATTTGGATAAATTCGTCGTGGTATACCTTGATGATATACTCATCTACTCCAAGAGTGAGGAAGAACATGCCGAACATCTAAGGCTGGTATTGACAAAACTTCGAGAGCATCGCCTTTATGCCAAACTCTCCAAGTGTAAATTTTGGTTGCCAGAAGTGACCTATCTAGGCCATGTAATCTCTGGTAAGGGTATTGTTGTCAATCCCGAGCGAGTTCAAGCCGTCCTTGATTGGACTCCACCTAAAACGGTCAAGCAAGTTCGGAGCTTCCTTGGCATAACAAGCTATTGTTGCCGCTTCGTCGAGAATTTCTCCAAGGTTGCTAAACCTCTAACTGAACTCCTCAAGAAAGATAAAAAGTTCGAGTGGACCCCATAGTGCGAGTTCAGCTTTTAGGAACTAAAAAGACGCATGACATCTGCTCTCGTACTGGTACCACCAGATTTCTCCAAGGACTTTATTATCTATTGCGACGCCTTGCGACAAGGACTAGGTTGCATACTCATGCAAGATCGTCAGGTAATTGCCTATGCTTCACGGCAATTACACCCACACGAGGAAAACTATCCCACAGATGATCTAGAGCTTGTAGCTGTAGTCCATGCACTTAAAAATTGGCGACATTACCTTCTCGGTAATCATTGCGAGATCTTCACTGATCACCAAAGTCTGAAATATATCTTCACCCAACTGGATTTAAATCTCAGGCAAAGACATTGGGTTGAGTTGATCTCAGATTACGACTTAGGGATAACCTACACCCTGGGGAAAGCCAATGTTATGGCTGATGCACTAAGTCATAAATCCTATTGTAGCAACCTGATGTTACAAAAAGGTCAACCTCTTCTCCATGAGGAATTTTGGAAGCTTAATCTTCACATTGTTCCTCAGGGATTCCTATCTACCTTGGTGGTGAAACCAACCCTTATGGATCAGATCATAACTGCCCAGCGGTATGACAAGGGGATATCTCGGATCAAGCAGAACATTGCTAGCGGAGCTGCTATGTGTTTCTCTGTGAACGATCAAGGTGTTGTCTTCTTTGAGAACCGCCTAGTGGTTCCCAAGAAACAACAACTACGGCAACTGATCCTTAAGGAAGCTCATGAATCCCCTCTCACCATTCATCTCGGTAGTACTAAGATGTATCAAGACCTACGCCAGAGGTTTTGGTGGACTATGACGAAGAGAGAAATTGCTCAATACATTGCTAGTTGCGACGTCTGTCGTCGTGTTAAAGCAGAGCATCAACGGCCTGCTGGCACCCTTCAACCTTTGGCTATTCCTGAATGGAAATGGGATAAAATCAGTATGGATTTCATTACCGTGTTTCCCAGGAACAAGAAAGGGAATAATGCTATCTTCATCGTGATCGATCGTCTTTCCAAAGTAGCCCACTTCCTACCTGTTTGTGAGAGTATCATCACTAGCCAGCTAGCTGACTTATACATCTCCCGAATAGTGTCTCTTCATGGTGTCCCATTGGAAATTAACTCAGACCGTGGGAGTCTCTTCACCTCTCGATTTTGGGAAAGTTTCCAAAATGCTATGGGAACTCGTCTCTCCTTTAGCACCGCCTTCCACCCCCAATCAAGTGGTCAAGTAGAATGAGTCAATAAAATTCTGGAGGATATGCTCCGAGCTTCTGTCATCTCTTTCGGTATGGAATGGGAGAAATGCCTTCCATTCACGGAGTTCGCTTATAACAATAGTTATCAAGATAGATTGGGCAAAGCTCCTTTCGAAGTTCTCTATGGACGAAAATGTCGAACGCCTCTTAACTGGTCAGAAACCGGGGAAAGACAACTCTTTGGCCCGGATATGATTCAGGAAGCAAAAGAGCAGGTTCGCGTTATTCGTGAGAAATTGAAAACAGCCCAATCTCGTCAAAAGAGCCAATATGACCGCAAACATAAGCTCATGACTTATGAAGTCGGCGAGAAGGCTTACCTTCAGGTTACTCCTTTAAAGGGAACCCATCGTTTCGGTATCAAAGGCAAATTGGCTCCTCGTTACATTGGACCTTTTCGCATTCTTGTCAAACGAGGAGAAGTTGCCTACCAATTGGAACTACCTCTGCATCTTTCCAGAGTCCATGATGTCTTCCATGTTTCTCAAATCAGGAGTTGCTTCGCGGATCCTATTCATGGAGTGGACCACGAAACGCTTGATCTCCAAGATAATCTCTCCTATCGGGAATATCTCGTTCGTATCCTTGATCAAGCCGAGCATACCACTCGACGCCATAACATCAAGTTTCTCAAGGTTCAATGGTCACACCACTCTGAAAAAGAAGCCACATGGGAAAGGGAGGATCGTCTTCGACTTGAGTACCCCACCTTCCCAACGGATCCTAAATCTTAGGACGAGATTCTTTCGAGTGGGGGTGAGTTGTGACACCCTAGCTAGTTCATGCATTAGAGTGTTGCATCATGTCTACTTTTCCAGAAAACTGAAATGGGGATGACAAAACCCCCAGCACCCCCTGGAAATAACTAGGGTTTACTAAAATCTTTTTCAATGAACCTGAAATGCCCTTCTAAAAAGTCCACCCTTTTTGTTTTGGGTTAGAACCTCTGACAAAATGGGTTCACGTTTTTTCCAGGACACATAAGGTCATTGGATTAAATCATTACTATTTGCATTTGGGTAATTTAAATCCTATAAATATTTTAAAATGCCCAAATAATCTTGAAGGTATTTTTAGGTTGTTGAGAATAATTTCAAATGTGCCTCTGAATATTTTCAGGTTTTTCCTAAATGGAATAGTATTTTTACTATTTCAAAACACAGAATAGGAACAAATGAAAAAGAAAAACAAAAGCAGAGAGCAGAGGACTTACCTGGCGCTCTCCTAGCAGGCCCACCTAGCCGGCCCAGCCCAGCAACCGCTCCAGCGAGCTTCTTGACTCGACCAGGCAGGCAGGCAGGTGCTCGATGCCGGCACCAGCGCGCGCCACGCAGCTGCCCGCCGCCATGCTTCCTCCCCTCGCCGTCCTGCTGCCCTGGGTTGGTCACCCACTCCTCCTCCGAGCTCGCAGACACACCCCTTCCTCCCCAGCTCCTCTCCCTCGCTCTCCCGCACCATGGCCGACGCTGCCACGCCTGCGCCACCGTGAAACCCGCGTCCGTCGTCGTCCCCTTGACGCGCTACCATGTCCGTTCGCTCCACAGTCGTCGTCCACGTCGAGCAGGCCGAGCCCCGAGCGCTCGCCCGCTTTGGAGTCGCCCCCAACCCCGTCTTCCCCAACTCCGTCCGTCGAGATCGCCATCGTCGCCCTGCTAAGCTCCGACCTTCCCCGAGCCCGCTTCGACGCTTGCTGCGATCGTCGTGAGCCCTGCTCCATCCTCCCCCACTCTGTTACCTCTCTCGTGCACCGTATGCATTGCACCAAGCTCACCCGCACCCGACGCTACCGAGCTCGTCGCCGACGTGACTCCGGCCACCCACCGGCCACACCACCGCATCTAACAGACTCACCGCACTCGCAGGAACCCGTAGCACCACTCCACGCACCTCGCCGTGCCCCGTAGCCTCGGGTTCAACCTCACCCGAGCTCCGGCAGCCGCACAGCTCATCGTCGGCGACGTTTCCGGCCACCCCGAGGTCCACCACTGCCACCAAACGACGCGGCTTGCTCCCAGCTACGCGTAGATGCCCTCGCCGGAGCACGAAACCCGCAATGCCCCGCCGCGTCTGGCCTCACCGGCGGCTAAACGCCGGCGAGTTTGACCCTAGTTGACTCCGTGTGGGTCCAGGTTGACTCCCCCTGAGTCTATGACAAGTGGGACTGCTCTGCTAATTAACTTAGATTAGCACTAACTAAATTTAGTTAGTTAATTAACCACTGACATGCGGGTCCCACTAGTCAGGTTTGACCTGGACCGGCTCTGTTGACCACTGACGTCACCCTGACGCAATGCTGACGCATTAATTCAATTATTGGAATTATTCTTATACAGGAAATTCCAGAAAATACTAAAACTTCAAAATTTTATAACTTTTAATCTGTAACTCCAAATGCAAAGATTTATATATGAAATTTGATCAGAAAAATTCAATCTTTCCATCTGTAATGATTTCATGCATGACAAAACACTTTAACCTTGCTGTTTAGGTGAAACAAGCAAATGCACTTATATGACTTAATAACATAAGCTTCCATTTGAACCTTTGATTCAAATGGACTCAAACCAACTTGTTTCACAATGCATTAGCCAGGACACCTCATATTGCCATGTCATAGCATGCACATATTGTTGCATATTGCCATTTGATGATTGTGTTCTGTGATGTCTTTTGTGGTAGGTTCTGCCTCCGAGGATATTCTCGAGTATCCAACTGAAGGGCAGTACCCTACTACTACTCCATCAGGCAAGCAACCCCATTGATCATATCGATACAATCCCATGTTCTCGCTCCTGCTCTCATTTACTGAATTAAGACAACAACGTTTCAAACTGTTGTGTGCTGCGGTAGTTGAACCCTTATCCTCTGCATGACCTGTCATTGCCACAGTAACTAGATGAAACCCACTAGCATGTGTAGGAGTTGATTGAGCCATGTATGTGTTTCCTACCTTGCTATGCCTGCTATGCTTAGAGTTGTGTCACATCTGGTTCATCTGGGTGATGGGCTAGAGTGAAATGATTACGTCGGTAATGTGAGGGATGTGTTGAACATGTTTTGGTAAAGGTGTCGATGAGAGGCCATGTAGGAGTACATGGTGGGTTGTTTCATTGAGGCCGTCCTTAAGAACTAAGATCTGTATCTGTGATTTAAGAATCAGTTACTACCATGCATTGGGATCCTTAATTGACCCTCTAGGCTTCTTAACCACCCTAGTACTCTATCCAGGAGTTGCAACTAGTTTCTGGTGTTTGTAGGTTATGTGTTGGCGGTCGTGCGTAGCGCTGACCCTAGGGGTGGGCTATGATGCGGTAGATACACCATGGCACGGTGTACCGAGTCACCCGTTTGGTGTCTCGGGAACCCGGTTCACATCGTTCGGGGCCGTATGTGGAAACCTCGGCCGGACTCCCTACGGATGGAACCTAGATAGGCGATAAACCTGGACTAGAGACTTGAGTGTTTAGGTAGGCCGTGGCCGACACCCTCGTTGGGCTTCCGCTTGAAGGTTGCCGAGTACATGTCGTGTAAACGACGGTAAGTGGTGAGAGCGTGTATGAAGAAGTACACCACTACAGCGTTAACATCATCTATTCGAATAGCTGCGTCCGCGGTAAATGACTACTTGGTTGCCTATACAGTTCATAGACAAGTTAATGGTTACTACTAAAAGACTCAAGATAAGTGTGAGTACCGCGGATGGCCCTCTCATAGGATGACAAGGGAGGATCCACGGTGGAGTATTGTGTTGGTGATTAGTGGACTCGTGTGCGAAACTATTTTACAAGTGGTGTCTCGTAGGATAGCTTAGCCAAGAGTCAAAGCTGGCTTGCTGCAACAACTCCACCACCTTCTTGAGAATGAGCATGTATAGTAGGATCTGTTGTAAGACTTGCTGAGTACCTTTGTACTCATGTTGCTTTAATTATTGTTTTCAGAAGACAACACCGCCCCCTCCGACGGGTTTTACGTAGACCTTGACGTCGATGAGTGACTTACCACCCAGATGGTGATTCTGGCCATGGAGGGCCCTATGTAGATTGACAGGCTTCGTCAAGCCTTCTTTCTTTCTAGTGTGTGTACTCATACTAGTTTGCTTCGGCATGTGCTTGTATGCTTGTATGACTTGAGTGTCGGGTCATGTGACCCCTACCTGTATGAACATGTTATGTATGGCTCTCTGGAGCCTTGAAATAAAGTACTTTGAGTTGTAGAGTTTTGTTGTGATGCCATGTTGTATTTACACATATCGAGCATATTGTGTGTATTATTGAAATGCTTGGTATGTGTGGGATCTGACAATCTAGTTGTTTATCCTTGGCAGCCTCTCTTATGGGGAAATTTAGTCTAGTGCTTCCATGAGCCATAGTAGTCCGCTACAGCCCGGTTCACCGGAGTCCTGCTAGCCCAGCACTACTGCTCAGGACACTTGACTGGCCGGCATGTGTTTCACCTCGTTCCTGTGTCTGTCCCTTCGGGGAAATGTCACGCGGTGACATCCGGAGTCCTGCCTAGCCTACTACAGCCCGGGTTCCTGGAGTCCTGTTAGCCCAGTGCTACAGCCTGGATTCACACGCTGGTGACCGACATGCTCGATGTGATTCATGTATGCCTGTCCCCATAGGTTGGTGCCGCTTTGGGTTCATGACTAGCCATGTCGGCCCGGGTTCTCTGTCATATGGATGCTAGCGACACTTTCATATACGTGAGCATAAAGGCGCAAACGGTCCCGGGCCATGGTAAGGCGACACCTGTGGGAATACCGTGCGTGAGGCCGCAAAGTGATATGAGGTGTTATAGGCTAGATTAGTGTGACTTGGAATCGGGGTCCTGACATCGATTGAAACCACAATTAGTTAACCCTCAACCTACTGCACCTACTAAAAATATTGGTTATGAAATTCCTTCGGGTATGATAGAACAATTGCTAGCTAATCCTTATGCAGGAGATGGAACTGAACATCCTGATATGCACTTAATATACGTGGATGAAATTTGTGGATTATTTAAGCTTGCAGGTTTGCCCGAAGATGAATTTAAGAAAAAGGTTTTCCCTTTATCTTTGAAGGGAAAAGCATTGTCATGGTATAGGCCACACGATGATATTGGATCTTGGACTTGGAACCGATTGAAATTGGAATTTCACCAAAAAAAATTATCCTATGCATCTAGTTCATCGCGATTGGAATTATATATATAATTTTTGGCCTCGTGAAGGAGAAAGTATCGCTCTAGCTTGGGGGAGGGTTAAGTCAATGTTATATTCATGCCCCAATCATGAGCTCTCAAGAGAAATTGTCATTCAGAATTTTTATGCCCGGCTTTCTCGTGATGATCAATCCCTGCTTGATACTTCTTGTACTGGTTCCTTTATGAAGAAGACTATTGAATTTAGGTGGGATCTTGTAGAAAGAATTAAATGCAACTCTGAAGATTGGGAACTCGACGAAGGTAAAGAGTCAAGTATTAAGCTTAAGTATGATTGTGTTAAATATTTTAGGAATACCGATGCATTTCAAAAGTTTAGCACTAAATATAGACTTGACTCTGAGATAGTAGCCTCCTTTTGGGAATCATTTGCTACACTTGTTGATATTCCTAAGGAGAAGTGGTTTAAATATCACCCACCTATTAAAGAAGAAATTAAAGAACCGGTAATTGCTAAAGATGAAACTATTATTTACAATGTTGATCCAGTTGTTCCTACCACTTATATTAAAAAAAACACCTTTCCCTGTTAGGATAAAGGAACATGCTAAAGTTTCAATTGTGGTCAATAAGAGTTATATTATAGCACCTAAGCCTGCTGAACAAATCAAAGTAGAACGTAGTGTTGCTATGGTTAAAGATCTCCTAGTAGAAAATTTAGATGGGCATGTTACTTACTTCTGTGATGAAGCTGCTAGAATTGCCAAACGTGATGAAAAGGATAAACACAGACCTGTTGTTGGCATGCCTGTTGTTTCAGCTAAAATAGGAGATCACTGTTATCATGGTTTATGTGACATAGGTGCTAGCGTGAGTGCTATTCCTTTTACCTTATATCAAGAAATTATGAATGATATATCACACGCTAAAATAGAAGACATAGATGTTACTATTAAACTTAACAAGATGTGTGTGATACGTGACAAATAGGTCTGTAATCGGAAATGTGTGGGAATACCAATAACAACATAGACGATTCATGTTAACAAACCGTGTGTGTTGTGAGCTAACGATTGTTGGTATACAATTGTTAGTCATTGATGAATCATCACCGACAGGTTCCATTGTTTAGTCCGTGTGCGATGTGATTTGCTCTGTCTATAGAGCATCAACATATATACTTAAAAAGTTATCATTGCAAAACCAAATTAAGCATACAATTACACAAGTGACTACACACATGACATTTCCACACACCAAAGTAAGCAATCACATGCATACTAAACTAGGAGAAACGAGGATCTAATCATCTACTTATTTTTGCAATGATGCTTGCCATTGCTCCGCTTCCGGCTGGATCCCTGGCCGTTTTGGGGAAGGAGGCACTTCCTCATGTCAACGATCGGCTTGTACATGTCGTAGCTCATGTACGCCTCCTTGGCCGCGTACACGATGTGAGCTTTGTTGAGTTTCTCCATCTAGGCCGAGTGCCAGGCATGCTTGTCCTTGTTGCAGGAATCCTTATTCTCTCTGTAGTAGGGGTCGATGATGGCCTCGGCGAGGTGAAGCAGTGAGTCCTTCTCATTCTCCTTGTTGTCCCAGATCTTGTATTGGCCCTGGATGTCGACAAGGTTTTGGCAGGCGATGCCCAAATTCTTGAGCACCTTTACCTCGTTGGTGATGTCCACCGTAGCGAACATGTAGTGGGGGCTATCAGATTTCGGGTTCCGACAAAACCCTTAAGGTTCGAACACTGGGGTGCACGCGAAGATCTTCCCCTACCTACTCACGCCCTCAACCTCGCCACGATCTCTAGCTTAGCTCGACGAACTCGCAACACAAGAGACACAAGATTTATACTAGCTCGGACCACCGTTATGGTGTAATACCCTACTCCAGTGTGGTGTGGTGGATTGCCTCTTGGGCTGATGATGAACAGTACAAGGGGAAGGACAACCTCCTGAGACAAGGTGTTCTTGTGCTAGGTGGGTGTGAGGATGGGTTGGATCTAGTCCCAGATGAGATGGCTGAGGCTCTCTTCTGGTTCTAGTTCTTGGTTTTTTTCTTCCACTTTGGTAGCTAATCCTATTTATAGAGGCCCTGGTCCTCTACCCAAATATTGAGCGGGAAGGGAGCCAACAATGACCAATTTGAAAGGGGACAGCTAGTACAAGTTATCCTGACAAAATCAGTCTTCGCCTGTCAAAGGCGCTGGTGGTGATGCCGCCTTGGGCTCCATGGTGACCTCCGTCTTGCCGTCCTACTAGTCTTGGTCTCGTTGCACCGATATCGAAACCTTTGCTTGACGCCTCGGTACTCTTCGCATGCGCTTGCCTCCTTAGCACAAAATAGGAAACAAGGACACTGTGTGCACTAGCGCCTGCCTGGTCTCGATCGTCATGGCTCACATCATTGGAACCTTGCGAGGTTTGCCTGGCCTTGATCACTCCGCCCCTCGCAAACCGGCCTGGTGAGGCCGCTCCCGAGGAGGTGTTGTGACGCCCGCCTCGCGAGGCTTGGCCCCTCGCGAGGGTCTTGAATGCTTGTTAATGAAGATGGGTCGTACGGGCCCGCTTGCAGAGCCACGCCGCGGGCCGCAGGCAGGCAAGTCTGGGGACCCCCATTCCCAGAACGCCGACAGTAGCACCCGGGCCCAAGGCGCAGTCGGGCTTGGCTTTGAGGCGAAGCCGAAGGGCAAGTGCGGAGTACCGTGGTCCATAATAGCCTGCGACCTTGGTCGACGCATGGTGACTGATTGGACGTGGGCGCCTCCGCTTCCCCATGTTGCCTCGGCAACTGCCGACTTGATGAGTCCCTGCTATATGCAAGGAAAAACCATCATTACCTGTGATCGTGGGGGGCGCTGGTTGGCCTTCTCCTGCTACAAATGGGATGGGGGGCAGAGCCCCCGTCGCCCATCTCTTCCCATTCCGCTTGCTTCTCCCCCTTTGCTACATCGCCAGTAGCGGCACCAATGGCGCCGTCGAAGAGGTTCTCCTCCGCGGAGAAGGGGAATCCTCTCGCGAGGGGCCCGGCTCTCCGGTGCCCAAGCGTGGACGCGGCCGTCTGTAACGCCCCGGACACACCTGCCGGTGGTCATTACTCCTCGCGGGATCTAGACTGGCCCCACAGATCAATGCTTGTCTTTTCTGCGCACTTTGTCCTCACTCGTGCGCACCCGGAGCAACTTCCCGGTCGGTCACCCATGCTGACACTACTCCAAGCTGAGCACACTTAACTTTGGAGTTCTGCACTTTGTCCTCACTCGTGCACACCCGGGAGCAACTTCCCGGTCGGTCACCCATCCTGACACTACTCCAAGCTGAGCACACTTAACTTTGGAGTTCTGTCCAAATGGGCTCCCGGAAAAGAAGGAATTCCTTGTTTATATGAGTAGTCTATCATCCCTATTAAGCCAGGCTATCACATACAGCCCCACTCAGAGGAACCGTGCAGGTGACGCAACCAAGCTCAAGGAGGAGCTCGATGAAGATCTTGTCCTTTGTGTTGTTTCGTTCTAGTTGATCAGTAGTGGACCCAGTCGGGACGATCGGGGATCTGTGTAGCATTTGGGGTAGTCTTCTTTTATTTTGGCTCCGTAGTCGGGCCTTGACTGTGTCTGGTTGATGTAATGCTTTATTCATGTAATTGTGTGAAGTGGCGATTGTAAGCCAACTATGTATCTCTTTCCCTTATGTATTACATGGGTTGTGTGAAGATTACCTCACTTGTGACATTGCTTTCAATGCGGTTATGCCTCTAAGTCGTGCTTCGACACGTGGGAGATATAGCCACATCGAGGGCGTTACACCGTCCCCGCAAGCACACCGCAACCTGCGCCGCGGCCTCCCACAGCCGTGGCGGTGCCGCTTCACGTGGCAGGGGTCACTCTGCTCGTGGCAGCCCTGTTGATGAAGGGAGACGTGATGTGCTCACGCGGCCTCCCCGGCCGCGCTTCCACTCGTCGGAGGTGCTGTCGGAGTTCGTCGTCTGGTTGGAGAACCCGGCCAGCAACTGCCTTCAGCTCCCGCCTTCTTCACCGACGAGCTGCCGGGCTCAGGTCTAGGCGGGCTCTGGCTATAGGCGGACGGCTGCTGCAGCAAGGCTTCCTGGGTCGCGGTTGAGGTCTCTGTCATGGGCAACATAGCCCTGGCCCGCGGCTGGCAGACGTTTGCCCCTGCGCGCGTCCTGGGCAGGCGGTGCACCCTCCATTTCAAGTATGATGGTGACGCGACTCTCTACGTGAGGGTGTTTGGGGAAGATGGCCGCCGCGCCGGGTGCTGTCCAGAGGTCAACGACAGCGAGGAGGTTCTCAGCCTTGGCGATGGTCGTGATGAGGATGAGGGCGAGCCTGCCCTTGGTGCGGACCACATCTCGTCTAGCTACGGCGGCTCTTCCTTCGGCGACAGCTCCAGCAGCGGTGGTTATGACCAGCCGCCGCGCCCGCTTCGAAGGCGGTAGTGGGTCGTCTCGTTGCCGCGCCTCCATGAAGCGCAAGGAGGGGTCTGGCTGAGCTCGGGACAACCCCAAGAGCCCGCCCTCGCGGACCGTTATTGGGGTACGTGCCGCTTTTATTTCTTTCTTCCTTTCCTTCCTGTATTAAGAAAGAAGCCAGTATGGGCCCTTGAGGGGCGTGCAACAAACTGTGATTTCTCAAGTATTATGCTATGTTTATCGTTCTTGTGCTGTGTTGCAACATCGTCGTCCTATGTAGAGATAACTTAGCTTGACTTGCTCGGGGTAGTCTCCTCCTCACGAGGCGCTTGCTTCCTAGTGCTTGTCGAGGCCTCCTTGGCCTTGTAGGCGCTAAGGAACTGCAAAAAATTTGTTAAGAGGCTTATCGTTCACCTGAGCCTTGGTCACAGGCGCCGCTGGCCTTGACCCAGAGCTTCGTAGCACGGTACCCGGGGGGCACGGATTAGGAGAGGTGCACCAGCTTGAGGGCTCGAATGAGGGTGCCTCGCAAAAAAAAGACGAAAGGCAAAAAAAAGAAAAAAATGCTAACAAGGGCACACGTCCAGCCCCCTCTTGAGGAATGCGAGAGAGAGAGAGAGCAGGCTAAACTGAAGACGGAAACAGAGGTAGAAGGCGACAGAACCAAATCAGCGAAGAACACCAGAAGCAAACTTCAATTAAAAGAGGGCGAGCCAACTACGGAAAGCAAATGAAAAGCAGTGTCTGGCACCTAGTCTAGTCTTCATGTCTTCTCACCAGCGCGGAGCTAAGTGCTGCCACTAGGACGTGGGAGGGAGCCCCCGAGGCCCGAGGGGGGCACTCCTGAGACTCCGGAGCGTGTATAGCCCCACTCATTATTACGTGAGAGTGTCACGAGCGGAGACCTTCACAGGCACTGGGCCTTCTTCATAGGCGTTGGGCCTTTATTCACATGCGCTGGGCCTTTCTTCATGAGTAGAACTTCTGGAGGTGCTGGATGTTCCAGGCGTTCTGGATGGGTACCCCGTCCTGTGTCTCCAGGTGCGCGGCGCCAGGCCTGGAGACATGGACGACCTTGAACGGGCCCTCCCATATGGGTGAGAGCTTATGCAAACCTTCCCTGGAGAGCACCCGCCTCAGGACGAGGTCACCCACCTCGAGCATCCTGGAGCGGACGCTGCGACAGTGGTACTGCCGCAGCGCCTGCTGGTATCTTACCGCCCATAGTGCAGCTTCGCGGCGACGTTCCTCCCCCAGCATGAGGTCCATCCCTTGCGTGGCGTCCTGCTGCGTCTCATCAAACGCCAGGACCCGTGCAGAGCAATGCTTGACCTTGTGAGGGAGGACCGCTTCTGCTCCGTAGACGAGGAAGAACAGGGTCTCGCCCGTGGGCTTGGTGGAGGTGGTGCGGATGGACCACAGCACGGACTGCAGCTCGTCGTGCTAGCCCCTACCGCAAGCTTCGAGCTTCTTCTTAAAGGTCCTAGTCTTGAGGCCTCTTAGGACCTCTGCTTTGGCGCGTTCAGCTTGGCCATTGCTCCGGGGGTGCGCCACTGAAGCGTAGCCAATCCACGTTCTAAGGTTAGTGCAGTATGTTTTGAAGAGATTACTGGTGAACCGTGAGCCGTTATCGGTGATGATGCGGTTGGGGACCCCAAAACGGCTCACAAGGCCCTTGATGAACTTGACTGCAGAGCCAGCTGGGATGGTGCGGACGGCTTCCACCTCCGCCCACTTGGTGAACTTGTCGATGGCGACGTAGAGGTATCGGTAGCCCCCAGGCGCTCGAGGGAACGGGCCCAGGGTGTCCAGTCCCCAGACTGCGAATGGCCACGAGAGTGGAATGGTCTGGAGGCCCTGAGCTGGCTGATGGATTTGCTTGGCATGGAATTGGCAGGTCTCGCAGGATTTCACCAGCTCAGCTGCGTCTTTAAGTGTCGTAGGCCAGTAGAATCCGCTACGGAATGCCTTGCCAACGAGGGTTTGTGACGACGAGTGGTGCCTGCAGTCCCCGCTGTGTATGTCGGCTAACAACTCTTTCCCCTATTCCCTGGAGATGCAACGCAGTGAAACGTCATTTGGCCGCTTCCTGTATAACTCACCGTCCTAGATGTAGTGTTCCGTGGCTTGCCGGGCCACACGCTTCGCGTCCTCCTCCTTCTCCGGCAGCGTCCCTTGCATCAGGTATTCCTTGAATTCCTTGGTCCAGCATCCCTCCTGGGGCTCGAGCGCCAAGAGTAGACACGCTCCCGAAGTCGGGCCATAGGCTGGGCCCCCCATGGCAGGTGGCTGTGGGAGCTCCTCCCGAGGCTGCGCCGTCCTTGAAAGCGGTGGTGTCGCCGATGGCTTGAATAGCCGCTCCTCCAAGACGCCAGGCTCTTGGGGCTATCGCTTGGATGCCCTTCTGGCGATGTCGTCGGCTTCCTTGTTGGTTCCTCGGGGCACATGCTGCAACTCCAAGCCCAGGAACTGCTTCTCCATCTTGCGCACTTCCGCAAGGTATGCCTCCATGTGTTCGTCCTTCGGCTCGTATACCTTGTTGGAGAAGTTGACGAGGAGCTGTGAGTCGCCCCTAACGGTGAGACGCTTCACCCCCAGTGCCGCCGCAACCTTCAGGCCGTCTATGAGGCCTTTGTACTCTGCAATGTTGTTGGAGACCGTCTTGCCCTGCTAGAAGCAGAGCTCCACATCGTAGTAGAGCTTGTCCTGAGTGGGAGAGATGAGCACCGCTCCAGCCCCCGCGCCTTGGCGCGCGAAGGCACCATCGAAATACATGACCCAGCCGTTGGGCGCCTCACTTCCTGGTGAGAGGGACCGGTCCAATCATATTTCAAGCGTCGGGGCGTCCGTCCATTCTGCCACGAAATCAGCGAGCGCGGCTCCCTTGATGACCCTGGTGGTGTTGAACTCCAACCGGAATGCCTGGAGCTCGATGTTCCACTCGGCGACCCTCCTGGCGGAGTTGGGGCTCCTGAGCACCCTCTCTAGTGGGTAGGCCAAGATGACCTTGATGGGGTGGCCTTGAAAGTAGTGCCGCAGCTTACGTGAGCCCACTAGGAGCACGAGTAGGAGCTTTTGAGGCATGGGGTACCATGCTCTCGCATCCCGCAACTCCATGCCGACGAAGTATCCCGCAACTCCATCCCACCACCGCCGACGCCGCCTCCTCCCTCCTCCGCCGGGTCTGGCCCCGGCCTCGCCTCCCCTCTTCTCCTAGCCGACGAACCCACCTCGCCGGTGACCTCGAGCTCGCGCCGGCGAACCTCGGGCCGCGTGCCCCCGAAACCCTAGATCTGGGAGGTTGCATTTTCTCCAAGTCCCAGAGATTCAGTCCATGTGCACATGTTCGCGGCTCCGTAACTTTGCATCCGTAGCTCCGATTCATGCATATAGCATATCAAAATGTTCATCTCAGAGAGTACATAATTTCATCCCATTGCATCATTTTCATTTGAGCTCATCTTGATGCCTAAAATGCTTTTATAAGAGGGCTACTTGAGTAAATTGTCAGATCTGCTACTCCGTTTAGCACTTTTGTCATTTTTGCCATGATTAATGTGTGCATGCTATGCCCTGGTGCTCTACATGTGTTTTGTTAAGGGTTTTGTCATCTTTCCAGAGGTGCAACCCATGTATTTTTGTGATGTGTGTGGTGACTTGTGCAAGCTTGCAAAGTGGTGCACTTGCTAATTCTGTTTTCAGGGACTTAGTGATTTCACTAAGTCCTGGAGCTGTTTATCTCATGATGCCATATGTTCATGTTGTTACCTAGTGATCCGTGCCTCTTTTGAGGATGATCAGTAAGGATGTTTTGTTAATATTGTAGTGCTCTATCCATCCATGTCTTTGTTTGCCATTATGGAGCACCCTAGATTGAGTCAATCAAGCTCTACTTTTGCTACTTTGTGAATCTGGGCAGATTGTCAACTTGTTTGCAATTTTGCCGGTGATGTTGTAGTTGATCCGTGCATGATATGCTTCTTGCCATGTCTAGCTTGCTTTTTGTGTGCTCTTAATGGATGTATGCTTGTCTTGCCATGACTTGCTCTGTAGTGAGTGCTTCGAGCTCGTAAAGATGCCTACTTGAGTTATATTTCAGCATGTGCCAGTTTTCACTAAGTCTGAAAACTGATTATGTTTTTGCTATGTTCACATGCTTGCAATTGTATTTTATGATCCCTTTTGGCTCAAGGTCACTAAGGGACTTTTGTTAAGCTCTTTGAGTAGCTCCATGCCATGCTTTACTTTGCCATGTTCAGATCCTGTAGCATGTAGTTTTGTTGCTCTGAAGAGGACTACCTGATCTGAAATTCCAGACAAGTGTTAATTTCACTAAGTCTGAGATCTGTTTGTCATATGCATTTTTGCCATGCTTGTTTGAACCTGTTAATGGATGAATTGGCAGTAGCTCAGTGCTAGACTTTTGTTAAGCATCTTGTGTGCATCCCTGCCATGTATTTTGTTGTTATGTTTGGGTGCTGTAGCATGTTCATTTCATTGCATTTAGATGCCTACTTGCTGTAAATCGCAGACCGGGGTCATATTTGAATCGCTTGCCATTTCCAAACCGTAACTCCGATTCCGGCGTTCTTTATACCGCTTTCAAGCGATTTCATCTCATCTTTCCAGTGGCACACTTGGTTTTCCAAGTTGAGGCCAGGTTCATGCATTTCCTGTCATATCTTGCATTTTGCATCCCGCATCGCATCCCATGCTTGTTTGAACTTGTTAATGGATGAATTGACGTAGAGTTTTGACTCTTCTCTTCTCAAATTTCACTAAAGTTTTTTTTAGGATCACGCAGGTATCTTGGAATCGTTCCGATGGTTTTGTGATGAGAACATTGTCTTGGTGCCTCTTGTCAGGGGTTTAGTGGAAGTGTCCCGGGGAGTTGAGCTCTGAGGTGTTGTCATCATAATTTTATCGTTGCAGTTCTGGAATACCTGAGTTTAGTACGCCGACATCGAAAATCTCTTTTATGCAGTTCGTTGGTGAGATAACCTCGACGCCACCCAGTACTGGGGCGGGAGTTCGGGAGTATCGCCATAACTTGTATAACGGATGCTTTTCGAAGGTTGAGGTAGATGGTTTCCGAAGGTTTCTTGGTTATGTGTTGAAGGATGGATACAGCTGGATGTAGGAATTGCTAGTTTGGGTGAGATATTATGCTTCCCCTGTATCCCCAACACCTGATTGCATAATCGGAAAGGTTCAGGAGTTTCATAGGTGGGAATTCTTGTAGCTCTAGTTCTTCTTCCACGGATATTGGTTTGAGATTGAGATTTCTTACCGATTATTCGTTCTTAATCCGTACCTTGTTGATTTATTTCTCTACCTTAATTCTACGTGGCTTCTCAATTTATGGATATGTGACCATTTCAAGAGGAATGCATTCGTTCATTTTGTACGGATGTGAAGACTATATGTTGCAATTTTCATTCCGTTGGATTCAGCTTCAATATTTGTCCATCAATGTGCTAATGGTGGTCAACCTCTTCAGGATGGCTCCTCCAACACGCACGACTCCGAATCCTGATCCGCCACCACCTCCTCCTCCTCCGGAGGCATGGCAAGCTGTGATGGCCGCAACCAATGCAAACACATAGTTGATCATGCAAATTCTTCAAGAGCGCAATCAAGGCAGCCAAGGGAATCAAGGCAACAATCAGAGTCACTTTGCTACACAATCAGTTCCTTGCTAACGAGCCAAAGACTTTCAGCAATTGTGTTGAGGCAACCGATGCTGACGATTGGCTTGTGGATCTGTGTAAGCATTTCGAGTGCAGTAACGTCAGGCCTGAGGACTTTGTTAAGTTCGCTTCCTTGCAACTCAAAGATCAAGCTGCAGAATGGTTCCAGCAGTACAAGGATTCCAGAGGTGGACGTGTTATCACTTGGGATGATTTCCATCGAGATTTCCGAGCTCATCATATTCCCCAGAGTGTGGTTGAAAGCAAGCGTGAGGAATTCCGCAATCTGAAGCAAGGCTCTTTGTCTGTCTATGCCTACAACAAGTTGTTCTAGAAGCTCGCCTGCTTTGCCAAGCAGGATGTCCCTGATGAGAAGAGCATGATATACCAGTCCAGGGGTGGTCTCAAAGAAGAAATTCAGCTCGCTCTTGTCCTCTTTGAGCCCTTGAGATACGATGAGTTCTACAACATGGCATTGAAGCAAGAGGCTGCTCAGTTGAGGTGTGATGCTTCCAAGAAGCGAGTCAGAGATGTTACTCCTTCTTCCTCTACTCAAGTGGCCAAGCAACAGAAGTATTGGCTTCCTCCTCCTCCGTTTCGTCAGCCGTATCAGCAGAAGAGCAAAGGTGGCAGTGGTTCTTCCCACCCACCCAACCCTGGCTTTCAGAACAAGACTTCGTCTCAAGCTCCAAGATCGAGTGCTCCGTATCACCGTCTGCTTTCAGAGGTCACGTGCAACAAGTGCCAACAGAAGGGTCACTATGCCAACAAGTGTTTCAACCAGAGGCGCCTTCCTCCTCCTCCTCCTGTCAGATCGGCAAGTACAACAGTGGTCAAGCATAACCCCAAGCACGCCAAGGTCAATTTGATGAATGCGGCTCAGGCAGAGGACTCGTCAGATGTGATCATAGGTAACCTTCCTGTTAACGATGTTCCTGCAAAAGTTCTTTTTGACACGGGTGCATCGCATTGCTTCATCTCGAAACCTTTTGCATCTAAGCATGAGTTGACTTCCCAAGTTATGCATAAACCGTTAGCAGTTGTCTCTCTGGGTAAATGTTTGCTTGCTAATCACGAGATTCCGGATATTTCTATCATGATGGGTGATTTCAAGTTTCTGGCTTCTCCGATGGTTCTTGGTAACTCAGATATTGATCTTATTCTCGGAATGGATTGGCTTTCTAAGCACAAGGCTCAGCTTGATTGTGCAGCCAAGCAGATTCAATTGACTCATTCGTCTGAGGATGTAATTGTCTTTGCCGCTCGTGATAATACCATCCGTCTATTTTCTCTCAATGAGAAGGGTGAATTGGATGCTATCTCGCAAATTCCAGTCGTTTGCGAATATCAAGACGTCTTTCCAGAAGAGCTCCCAGGAATGCCTCCGCACCGGCCAGTTGAATTCGTTATTGATCTTGAGCCTGGCACGGAACCTGTGTGCAAACGTCCTTACAAGCTCAGACCTGAAGAGTTGAAGGAGCTGAAGAAGCAACTCGATATTCAAGAGAAAATGGGTCTCATCCGGCCTAGTTCTTCTCCGTGGGGTTGTGGTGTTCTTTTTGTGAAGAAGAAGGATGGGACGGACCGACTTTGTGTTGATTACCGTCCAGTGAACAAGAAGACCATCAAGAACAAATACCCACTTCCCAACATCAATGAGCTCTTCGAACAACCTAAAGGTGCCCAAGTATTCTCCAAGCTTGATCTCCGCATGGGTTATCACCAGATTCGCATTCGTGAGCAAGATATTCCCAAGACGACTTTCAGGACAAGCTTTGGTTCATATGAATACACTGTCATGTCTTTTGGTCTCGTCAACGCTCCTCCGACGTTCTCTTGCATGATGAACTTCATCTTTAACGCCTACACCAATGACTTCGTTTTGGTCTATCTCGATGACATTCTGGTTTTCTCCAAGAACAAGGAAGACCATGCCAAGCATTTGCGTTTGGTTCTTGATAAGCTCAGGGAACATCAGTTCTACGCCAAGTTCTCCAAGTGTGAATTTTGGCTCGATGAGGTTCTTTATCTTGGTCATATCATCTCTGCCAAGGGCATTGCCGTGAATCCTGAGAAGGTGTCTGCAATTGTGAATTGGGAACCTCCTCAGAACATGAAGCAACTCCGCAGTTTTCTCGATCTCGCAAGCTATTGCCGAAGATTCGTTGAAAACTTTTCTAAGATCGCGAAGCCTCTCTCAAATCTTCTTTAGAAGCACGTCAAGTACATTTGGTCTCCGGAGTGTGACATTGCTTTCAACACTTTGAAAGAGAAATTGATCACTGCTCCAGTTCTGACTCCGCCTGATGAATCCAAGCCGTACGAGGTCTTTTGTGATGCCTCTCTCCAAGGTCTTGGCGCAGTACTGATGTAAGAGAAGAAAGTTGTTGCTTATACATCTCGCCAGTTGAAGCCTAATGAGAAGAACTACCCCACTCATGATCTCGAGCTGGCGGCAGTTGTGCATTCTCTTTTGACTTGGAGACATCTTCTATTGGGAAGAAAAGTGGACATTTTCACTGATCACAAGAGTCTCAAGTACATCTTCACTCAGCCTAATCTCAACCTCAGGCAAACTCGATGGGTCGAAATGATTCAAGAGTATAATCCGAGTATTGAGTATACTCCAGGCAAGGCCAATGTGATTGCTGACGCTTTGAGCAGGAAAGCTTACTGCAACAGTCTGATTCTCAAGCCTTATCAACCCGAGCTTTGTGAAGCTTTCCGGAAACTTAACCTGCAAGTTGTTCCTCAAGGTTTCCTCGCCAACCTTCAAGTCTCTCCTACCTTGGAAGACCAAATTCGTCAAGCCCAGCTTCTTGATGCTATGGTGAAAAAGGTGAAGATTGGGATTGCCAAGAGCCAGTCCAAGTACAAGTGCTACTGCCTTGATGACAAGGACACTCTCTTCTTCGAGGATCATATTGTTGTACCCAAAGGTGACCTCTGTAAAGTGATCATGAACGAGGCTCACAATTCTCTCCTCTCCATCCACCCTGGGAGCACGAAGATGTATCAGGACCTTAAACAGGCTTATTGGTGGACTCGAATGAAGCGCGAGATTGCTCAATTCGTGAATGAATGTGATGTCTGCAGAAGAGTGAAGGCAGAACACCAAAGGCCAGCTGGTCTCCTCCAACCTCTTGCCATTCCAGAATGGAAGTTTGACCACATTGAAATGGACTTCGTGACTGGGTTTCCAAAGTCCAAGCGTGGCAATGATGCTATATTCGTTGTCATCGACAAACTCACCAAAGTGGCTCACTTTCTGCCTATCAAAGAGTCGATCACTGCAACTCAATTAGCGGAACTCTATACCTCTCGAATTGTCTCTCTGCACGGTATTCCTCAAGTGATCTCTTCAGACCGTGGCAGCATCTTTACCTCGAAGTTTTGGGATTCTTTTCAGAAGGCCATGGGCACGAACATCCGCTTCAGCACAGCTTTCCATCCTCAAACTAGCGGTCAAGTCGAGCATGTCAACCAGATTCTTGAAGATATGCTCAGGGCTTGTGTGATCTCTTTTGGCTTGAAGTGGGAGGATTGTCTTCCTTATGCTGAATTCTCCTACAACAACAGTTTTCAAGCAAGTTCGGGCAAGGCCCCTTTTGAAATTCTGTATGGCAGGAAGTGCCGTACCCCTCTCAACTGGTCCGAAACCGGTGAACGTCAGCTTTTGGGTAATGACTTAATCACAGAGGCAGAAGAAATGTGCAAAGTCATTCGTGATAACCTCAAAGCAGCCCAATCCCGCCAGAAGAGCTACTATGATAGTAAGCACCGTGATTTGGCTTTCGAGATCGGAGATCATGTTTACCTCCGTGTCTCTCCTATGAAAGGTACTCGTCGCTTCGGTATCAAAGGGAAGCTTGCCCCTAGATACGTGGGACCTTTCAAGATTGTCAGCAAGAGAGGCGACCTCGCCTATCAACTCGAGCTTCCTTCAAACTTTGCAAATGTTCATGACGTGTTCCATGTCTCTTAGCTTCGAAAGTGCTTCAAGACTTCTGACCGCACCGTCAACTTCGAGGACATTGAGCTCCAAGAAGATCTTTCCTATCGTGAGCACCCAGTTGCTATTCTTGAAGAGACTGAACGCAAGACTCGCAACAAGTCAATCAAATTTCTCAAAGTCAAGTGGTCACACCATTCCGACCGTGAAGCTACCTGGGAACGTGAGGATCACCTCCGTTCTGAGTACCCGGCGTTCTTTCAGTCCTAGATCTCGGGACGAGATCCTTTCGTAGTGGTGGAGTGTTGTAACACCCCGGATGTAACTTTCCCTATTTGTACTCCAACTCTTGCCGTTTTCGGCGTCAAGTTTATTTATTTCCTCGGGTTTGGGTTTTTGTCTCCGTGTGTTGTTATCGTTGTCATGCATCTCATATCATGTCATCATGTGCATTGCATTTGCATACGTGTTCGTCTCATGCATTCGAGCATTTTCCCCGTTGTCCGTTTTGCATTCCGGCGCTTCGTTCTCCTCCGGTGGTCAGTTCTAGCTTTCTTTCGTGTGTGGGGATTAAATATTTCCGGATTGGACCGAGACTTGCCAAGCTGCCTTGGTTTACTACCGTTAGACCGCCTGTCAAGTTTCGTATCATCTGGACTTCGTTTGATACTCCAACGGTTAACCGAGGGACCGAAAAGGCCTCATGTGTGTTGCAGCCAAACACCCCATCAATTTGTCCCAAAACCCACCTAACTCTGCTCCATCATCTAGAGCATTTGATCATGATCACGTGGCCGAAAACCGCACCTCATTTGGACTCTCCTAGCTCCCTCTATGCCTATAAATAGGTCCTCCTCCGAAATCTCGGGTCTCCCCTCGTCCCTAACCCTAAATCCTAGATCCGCCACCGCCGGACACTTTCGCCACCGACGGACACGTCCGGTCCGCCCCGCCGCCACCACGTGGCACCACACCACTCGCCGCCGCTTCCACCTTCCGCGCCGGCCTGGAGGGCCCGCGCTCGGCCCTCCCAGCCCGGGCCGCCACCCGCCGCCGCCCGGGGCTCCC
>NC_041386.1:467072937-467132950 GCF_002162155.2 Triticum dicoccoides
CCGCCGCCAGGTCCGGCCACCGCCGGCGCCGCCTCCTCCCTCCTCCGCCGGATCCGGCCCCGGCCTCGCCTCCCCTCTTCTCCCGGCCGACGAACCCACCTCGCCGACGACCTCAAGCTCGCGCCGGCGAACCTCGGGCCGCGTGCCCCCGAAACCCTAGATCTGGGAGGTTGCATTTTCTCTAAGTCCCAGAGATTTCTGTCCATGTGCACATGTTCGCGGCTCCGTAACTTTGCATCTATAGCTCCGATTCATGCATATAGCATATCAAAATGTTCATCTCAGAGAGTACATAATTTCATACCATTGCATCATTTTCATTTGAGCTCATCTTTATGCCCGAAATGCTTTTATAAGAGGGCTACTTGAGTTAATTGTCAGATCTGCTACTCCGTTTAGCACTTTTGTCATTTTTGTCATGATTAATGTGTGCATGCTATGCCCTGGTGCTCTACATGTGTTTTGTTAAGGGTTTTGTCATCTTTCCAGAGGTGCAACCCATGTATTTTTGTGATGTGTGTGGTGACTTGTGCAAGCTTGGAAAGTGGTGCACTTGCTAATTCTGTTTTTAGGGACTTAGTGATTTCACTAAGTCCTGGAGCTGTTTATCTCATGATGCCATATGTTCATGTTGTTACCTAATGATCCGTGCCTCTTTTGAGGATGATCAGTAAGGATGTTTTGTTAATATTGTAGTGCTCTATCCATCCATGTCTTTGTTTGAAATTATGGAGCACCCTAGCTTGAGTCAATCGAGCTCTACTTTTGCTACTTTGTGAATCTGGGCAGATTGTCAACTTGTTTGCAATTTTGCCGGTGATGTTGTCGTTGATCCGTGCATGATATGCTATTGTTCTTGCCATGTCTAGCTTGCTTTTTGTGTGCTCTTAATGGATGTATGCTTGTATTGCCATGACTTGCTCTGTAGTGAGTGCTTCGAGCTCGTAAACATGCCTACTTGAGTTATATTTCAGCATGTGCCAGTTTTCACTAAGTCTGAAAACTGATTATGTTTTTGCTATGTTCACATGCTTGCAATTGTATTTTCTGATCCCTTTTGGCTCAAGGTCACTAAGGGACTTTTGTTAAGCTATTTGAGTAGCTCCATGCCATGCTTTACTTTGCCATGTTCAGATCCTGTAGCATGTAGTTTTGTTGCTCCGAAGAGGGCCACCTGATCTGAAATTCCAGACAAGTGTTAATTTCACTAAGTCTGAGATCTGTTTGTCATATGCATTTTTGCCATGCTTGTTTGAACCTGTTAGTGGATGAATTGGCCGTAGCTCAGTGCTAGACTTTTGTTAAGCATCTTGTGTGCATCCCTGCCATGTATTTTGTTGTCATGTTTGGGTGCTGTAGCATGTTCATTTCATTGCATTTAGATGCCTACTTGCTGTAAATCACAGACCGGGGTCATATTTGAATCGCTTGCCATTTCCAAACCGTAACTCCGATTCCGGCGTTCTTTATACCGTTTTCAAGCGATTTCATCTCATCTTTCCAGTGGCATACTTGGTTTTCCAAGTTGAGGCCAGGTTCATGCATTTCCTGTCATATCTTGCATTTTGCATCCCGCATCGCATATCATCTTTGCATCGTGTTGTTTGAGTTTGCACGTGGTTGATTGTATCCTTGTTGCTTGTTTGTCTTGTTTGGGTAGAGCCGATAGACGAGTTCTCTAACGAGGAGCCCGTTGATTTTTTTTTCTAGGATCCAGTCAACTCTGACAACTGTGCAGGCAAGATGATCATACCCTCGAAATCACTACTATCTTTGCTATGCTAGTTTGCTCGCTCTTTTGCTATGCCATTGCTACGATGCCTAACACTTGCTGGCAAGCCTCCCAAATTGCCATGTCAAACCTCTAACTCACCATATCCTAGCAAACTGTTGATTGGCTATGTTACCGCTTTGCTCAGCCCCTCTTATAGCGTTGCTAGTTGCAGGTGAAGATTGGAGGCCGTTCCTTGTTGGAACATCTTTTATTTACTTGTTGGGATATCATTATATTATCTTGCTATCTTAATGCATCTATATACTTGGTAAAGGGTGGAAGGCTCGGCCTCTCGCCTAGTGTTTTGTTCCACTCTTGCCGCCCTAGTTTCCGTCATATCGGTGTTATGTTCCCGGATTTTGCGTTCCTTATGCGGTTGGGTTATAATGGGAACCCCTTGATAGTTCGCCTTGATTAAAGCTTTTCCAGCAATGCCCAACATTGGTTTTACCATTCGCCACCTAGCCTTTTCTTTCCCTTGGGTTCTGCAGACTCAAGGGTCATCATTATTTTAACCCCCCCGGGCCAGTGCTCCTCTGAGTGTTGGTCCAAACTGTCAGCCACCTACCAGGGGCAACTCTGGGCTGGCCTACCGGAAGTTTGGACAATCTGAGTGTGCCCTGAGAAAGAGATATGTGCAGCTCCTATCGGGATTTGTCGGCACATTCGGGCGGTGTTGCTGGTCTTGTTTTAACCTGTCGAAGTGTCTTGAGTAACCGAGATACCGAGTCTGATCGGAACGTCTTGGGAGGAGGTCTATTCCTTCGTTGACCGTGAGAGCTTGTCATGGGCTAAGTTGGGACTCCCCTGCAGGGATTTGAACTTTCAAAAGCCATGCCCGCGGTTATGGGCATATGGGAATTTGTTAATGTCTGGTTGTAGATAACTTGAACCTTAACTTAATTAAAATGAATCAACTGAGTGTGTTACCGTGATGGCCTCTTCTCGGCGGAGTCCGGGAAGTGGACACGGTGTTGGAGTAATGTTTGCGCAGGTTGCTCTCTAGTTTCTCGCTCGTGCTTTGCCTCCTCTTCTCGCTCTCTTTTGCGAATAAGTTAGCCACCATACTTGCTAGTCGCTTGCTGCAGCTCCACTCATATTTACTTTGTCATACCTATAAGCTTAAATAGTCTTGATCGCGAGGGTGCGAGATTGCTGAGTCCCTGTGGCTCACAGATTACTATTCACCAGATGCAGGGCCCGATGATTCCGCTCCAGCAGACGCGTATGAGCTCAAGTGGGAGTTCGACGAAGACTCACAATGTTACTATGTTTCCTTTCCCGATGATCAATAGTGGTGTCCAGTTGGGGGTGATTGTGACCGTGTCGCATGTTGGGTTCTCTTCTATTTTGGCGTCGTAGTCGGGCCATGAGTGTTTGGTTGATGTAATGTTATTTATGTACTTGATTGACGTGGCGAGTGTAAGCCAACTATGTTATCTCCCCTTTATTATTTATATTACATGGGATGTTGTGAAGATTGCCTAACTTGCGACATATGCCTTCAATGCGATTATGTCTCTAAGTCGTGCCTCGACACGTGGGAGCTATAGTCGCATCGAGGGTGTTACAGCGCAGGCATGATAGATCTGAAGAAGGCAATGACCAGGATCACGGAGCTAGAGGAAGAACTCAAGTCTACACGCAATGGATACGAGGAGGAAATGATGATACTCATAGAGAAGAATGACGATCTGACGAGGAAGCTGGAAGTATTCATGGGAGACCCTGCGCCAGGAGGAGAAGATGATGATTCCACTTGCCTGGAGAACTACATCATCATCGACGACACCGACTCGGACCCTGACGATAGTGATGATGACTTGGTTGATGAAGCGGGAGTAGATATTATGGAGTCTTCCACCGATCAATTTTTCTAGTCGACCACCATATCAGTAGTAGAATTCCACCATGTAAATAGTATAGTCCGAGCACTTTTGTAACGATAGTTAGACCGATTGTATGCCCTTGTTTGAATTGATTGAAGTGATATGATTGTGTTTGTCTCATGTGCATATGGGTAGTGTTTTCCCCCTAGACCCCATTCTATTCTGTTTTCTCATCTTTTTCTAAACCCATCAGATGCCTCCGAGACGCGACAATGGGTTTGCTTTCGCACCGGAGCTCACCCAGTTGATCCAGCAGCAGAATGCTTTGATGCAGATACTAGTCCATAATCAGAATCAGGGGAACAACAACAATAACAACAACCCACCACCACCACCACCTGTTGATCACTTAGCCCGTTTTCTAAGGCTGAATCCGCCGGTGTTCTCTAGTAGCACCGAGCCGATAGTTACAGATGATTGGCTTCGCAGGATTGGAAGGGAGTTGACCACTTCAGGATGCACAGATGCGGAAAGAGTGCGTTTTGCCACACATCAGCTTGATGGACCCGCAGCAGCATGGTGGGAGAATTACATGTTGGGGAACGTAGTAATTTCCAAAAAATTCCTACGCACACGCAAGATCATGGTGATGCACAACAACGATAGGGGAGAGTGTTGTCCATGTACCCTCGTAGACTGAAAGAGGAAGCGTTAGCACAACGCGGTTGATGTAGTCGTACGTCTTCACGATCCGACCGATCAAGTACCGAGCGCACGGCACCTCCGAGTTCAGCACACATTCAGCCCGATGACGTCCCTCAAACTCCGATCCAGCCGAGTGTTGACGGAGAGTTTCATCAGCACGACAGTGTGGTGACGATGATGATGTTCTACCGACGCAGGGCTTCGCCTAAGCACCGCTACTGTATTATCGAGGTGGACTATGGTGGAGGGGGGCACCGCACACGGCTAAAAGATCAACTGATCAATTGTTGTGTCTCTAGGGTGCCCCCTGCCCCCGTATATAAAGGAGCAAGGGGGTGCGGCCGGCCAGGAGAGGGGCGCGCCAGGAGGAGTCCTACTCCCACCGGGAGTAGGACTCCCTCCCTTTTTCCTAGTTGGATTAGGACTTGGGGGGAAAGTGGAGGAGAAGAAGGAAAAAGGGGGGGCGCCGCCCCCCTCTCCTTGTCCTATTCGGACTAAGGGGAGGGGCGCGCGGCCCTTGCTCTGGCCGCCTCTCCTCTCTTCCACTAAGGCCCACTATGGCCCATTAACTTCCCCGGGGGTTCCGGTAACCTCCCGGTACTCCGGTAAAATCCCGATTTCACCTGGAACACTTTCGATATCCAAACATAGGCTTCCAATATATCAATCTTCATGTCTCGACCATTTCGAGACTCCTTGTCATGTCCGTGATCACATCCGGGACTCAGAACAACCTTCGGTACATCAAAACATATAAACTCATAATATAACTGTCATCGAAACGTTAAGCGTGCGGACCCTACGGGTTCGAGAACTATGTAGACATGACCGAGACACATCTCTGATCAATAACCAATAGCGGAACCTGGATGCTCATATTGGCTCCCACATATTCTACAAAGATCTTTATTGGTCAGACCATATAACAACATACGTTGTTCCCTTTGTCATCAGTATGTTACTTGCTCGAGATTCGATCGTCGGTATCTCAATACCTAGTTCAATCTCGTTACCGACAAGTCTGTTTACTCGTTCCGTAATACATCGTCCCGCAACTAACTCATTAATCGCAATGCTTGCAAGGCTGAAGTGATGTGCATTATCGAGAAGGCCCAGAGATACCTCTCCGACAATCGGAGTGACAAATCCTTATCTTGAAATACGCCAACCCAACAAGTACCTTTGGAGACACCTGTAGAGCACCTTTATAATCACCCAGTTACGTTGTGACGTTTGGTAGCACACAAAGTGTTCCTCCGGTAAACGGGAGTTGCATAATCTCATAGTCATAGGAACATGTATAAGTGATGAAGAAAGCAATATCAACATACTAAACGATTGGGTGCTAAGCTAACGGAATGGGTCAAGTCAATCACATCATTCTCCTAATGATGTGGTCCCGTTAATTAAATGACAACCCATGTCAATGGCTAGGAAACTTAACCATCTTTGATTAATGAGCTAGTCAAGTAGAGGCATATTAGTGACATACTGTTTGTCTATGTATTCACATATGTATTATGTTTCCGGTTAATACAATTCTAGCATGAGTAATAAACATTTATCATGATATAAGGAAATAAATAATAACTTTATTATTGCCTCTAGGGTATATTTCCTTCAGTCTCCCACTTGCACTAGAGTCAATAATCTAGATTACACAATAATGATTCTAACACCCATGGAGCCTTGGTGCTGATCATGTTTTGCTCGTGGAAGAGGCTTAGTCAACGGGTCTGCAACATTCAAATCCGTATGTATCTTGCAAATTTCTATGTCTCCCACCTGGACTAAATCCCGGATGGAATTGAAGTGTCTCTTGATGTGTTTAGTTCTCTTGTGAAATCTAGATTCCTTCGCCAAGGCAATTGCACCAGTATTGTCACAAAAGATTTTCATTGGACCCGATGACTAGGTATGACACCTAGATCAGATATGAACTCCTTCATCCAGACTCCTTCATTTGCTGCTTCCGAAGCAGCTATGTACTCCGCTTCACCTGTAGATCCGCCACGACGCTTTGTTTAGAACTGCACCAACTGACAGCTCCACCGTTCAATGTAAATACGTATCCGGTTTGCGATTTAGAATCGTCCGGATCAGTGTCAAAGCTTTCATCAATGTAACCGTTTACGATGAGCTATTTGTCACCTCCATAAACGAGAAACATATCCTTAGTCCTTTTCAGGTATTTCAGGATATTCTTGACCGCTGTCCAGTGATCCACTCCTAGATTACTTTGGTACCTCCCTGCTAGACTTATATCACGGCACACATCAGGTCTGGTACACAACATTGCATACATGATAGAGCCTATGGCTGAAGCATAGGGAACATCTTTCATTTTCTCTCTATATTCTGCAGTGGTCGGGCATTGAGTCTGACTCAACTTCACACCTTGTAACACAGGCAAGAACCATTTCTTTGCTTGATCCGTTTTGAACTTCTTCAAAACTTTGTCAAGGTATGTGCTTTGTGAAAGTCCAATTAAGCGTCTTGATCTATCTCTATAGATCTTGATGCCCAATATATAAGCAGCTTCACCGAGGTCTTTCATTGAAAAACTCTTATTCAAGTAGCCCTTTATGCTATCCAGAAATTCTATATCATTTCCAATCAACAATATGTCATCCACATATAATATTAGAAATGCTACAAAGCTCCCACTCACTTTCTTGTAAATACAGGATTCTCCAAAAGTCTGTACAAAACCAAATGCTTTGATCACACTATCAAAGCATTTATTCCAACTCCGAGAGGCTTGCACCAGTCCATAAATGGATCGCTGGAGCTTGCACACTTTGTTAGCTCCCTTTGGATCGACAAAACCTTCCAGTTGCATCATATACAATTCTTCTTCCAGAAATCCATTCAGGAATGCAGTTTTGACATCCATTTGCCAAATTTCATAATCAAAAAATGCGGCAATTGCTAACATGATTCGAACAGACTTAAGCACCGCTATGGGTGAGAAGGTCTCATCGTAGTCAATCCCTTGAACTTGTCGAAAACCTTTTGCAATAAGTCAAGCTTTATAGACAGTAACATTACCGTCAGCGCCAGTCTTCTTCTTGAAGATCCATTTATTCTCAATTGCTTGCCGATCACCGGGCAAGTCAACCAAAGTCCACACTTTGTTCTCATACATGGATCCCATCTCAGATTTCATGGCCTCAAGCCATTTTGCGGAATCTGGGCTCACCATCGCTTCTTCATAATTCGTAGGTTCGTCATGGTCTAGTAACATAACTTCCAGAACAGGCTTACCGTACCACTCTGGTGCGAATCTTACTCTGGTTGACCTATGAGGTTCAGCAACAACTTGATCTAAAGTTTCATGATCATCATCATCAACTTCCTCACTAATTGGTGTAGGTGTCGCAGAAATCGGTTTCTGCGATGAACTAATTTCCAATAAGGGAGCAGGTACAGTTACCTCATCAAGTTCTAGTTTCCTCCCACTCACTTCTTTCGAGAGAAACTCCTTCTCTAGAAAAACTCTGAATTTAGCAACAAAAGTCTTGCCTTCGGATCTGTGATAGAAGGTGTACCCAATAGTCTCATTTGTGTATCCTATGAAGACACATTTCTCCGATTTGGGTTCGAGCTTATCAGGTTGAAGCTTTTTCACATAAGCATCACAGCCCCAAACTTTCAGAAACGACAACTTTGGTTTCTTGCCAAACCACAGTTCATAAGGCGTCGTCTCAACGGATTTCGATGGTGCCCTATTTAATGTGAATGCGGCCGTCTCTAAAGCATAACCCCAAAATGATAGCGGTAAATCACTAAGAGACATCATAGATCGCACCATATCTAGTAAAGTACTATTACGACGTTCGGACACACCATTACGCTGTGGTGTTCCGGGTGGCGTGAGTTGTGAAATTATTCCGCATTGTTTCAAATGAAGACCAAACTCATAACTCAAATATTCTCCTCCACGATCAGATCGTAGAAACTTTATTTTCTTGTTACGATGATTTTCAACTTCACTCTAAAATTCTTTGAACTTTTCAAATGTTTCAGACTTATGTTTCATTAAGTAGATATACCCATATCTGCTTAAATCATCTGTGAAGGTGAGAAAATAACGATATCCGCCACGATCCTCAACATTCATCGGACCACATACATATGTATGTATGATTTCCAACAAATCTGTTGCTCTCTCCATAGTACCGGAGAACGGCATTTTAGTCATCTTGCCCATGACGCACGGTTCGCAAGTACTAAGTGATTCATAATCAAGTGGTTCCATAAGTCCATCAGTATGGAGTTTCGTCATGCGCTTTACACCGATATGACCTAAACGGCAGTGCCACAAATAAGTTGCACTATCATTATCAAGTCTGCATCTTTTGGCCTCAATATTATGAATATGTGTATCACTACTATCGAGATTCAACAAAAATAGACCACACTCTTCAAGGGTGCATGACCATAAAAGATATTACTCATATAAATAGAACAACCATTATTCTCTGATTTAAATGAATAACCATCTCGCATCAAACAAGATCCAGATATAATGTTCATGCTCAACGCTGGCACCAAATAACAATTATTTAGGTCTAATACTAATCCTGAAGTGTAGAGGTAGCGTGTCGACTGCGATCACATCGACTTTGGAACCATTTCCCACGCGCATCATCACCTCGTCCTTAGACAATCTTCGCTTATTCCGTAGCCCCTGTTTCGAGTTGCAAATATTAGCAACAGAACCAGTATCAAATACGCAGGTGCTGCTGCGAGCATTAGTAAGGTACACATCAATAAGATGTATATCACATATACCTTTGTTCACCTTGCCATCCTTCTTATCCGCCAAATACTTGGGGCAGTTCCGCTTCCAGTGACCAGTCTGCTTGCAGTAGAAGCACTCAGTCTTAGGCTTAGGTCCAGACTTGGGTTTCTTCTGCTGAGCAGCAACTTGCTTGCTGTTCTTCTTGAAGTTCCCCTTCTTCTTCCCTTTGCCCTTTTTCTTGAAACTGGTGGTCTTATTGACCATCAACACTTGATGCTCCTTCTTGATTTCTACCTTCGCAGCCTTTAGCATTGCAAAGAGCTCGGGAATTGTCTTATCCATCCCTTGCATATTATAGTTCATCACGAAGCTCTTGTAGCTTGGTGGCAGTGATTGGAGAATTCTGTCAATGATGCTATCATCCGGAAGATTAACTCCCAGTTGAATCAAGTGATTGCAGTACCCAGACATCTTGAGTATATGCTCACTGACAGAACTATTCTCCTCCATCTTGCAGCTGTAGAACTTATTGGAGACTTCATATCTCTCAATCCGGGCATTTGCTTGAAATATTAACTTCAACTCTTGGAACATCTCATATGCTCCATGACGTTCAAAACGGCGTTGAAGTCCCGGTTCTAAGCCGTAAAGCATGGCACATTGAACTATCGAGTAGTCATCAGCTTTGCTCTGCCAGACGTTCTTAACGTCGTCAGTTGCATCGGCAGCAGGCCTGGCACTCAGCGGTGCTTCCAGGACGTAATTCTTCTGAGCAACAATGAGGATAATCCTCAAGTTACGGACCCAGTCCGTGTAATTGCTACCATCATCTTTCAACTTTGCTTTCTCAAGGAACGCATTAAAATTCAACGGAACAACAACATGGGCCATCTAACTACAATCAACATAGACAAGCAAGATACTATCAGGTACTAAGTTCATGATAAATTTAAGTTCAATTAATCATATTACTTAAGAACTCCCACTTAGATAGACATCCCTCTAATCCTCTAAGTGATCACGTGATCCAAATCAACTAAACCATGTCCGATCATCACGTGATATGGAGTAGTTTCAATGGTGAACATCACTATGTTGATCATATCTACTATATGATTCACGCTCGACCTTTCGGTCTTCGTGTTCTGAGGCCATATCTGTTATATGCTAGGCTCATCAAGTTTAACCTGAGTATTCTGCGTGTGCAACTGTTTTGCACCCATTGTATTTGAACGTAGAGCCTATCACATCCGATCATCACGTGGTGTCTCAGCACGAAGAACTTCCGCAACGGTGCATACTCAGGGAGAACACTTATACTTTGATAATTTAGTGAGGTATCATCTTATAATGCTACTGTCGGTGTGAAAACCGGCGGATCTCGGGTACGGGGTCCCAAACTGTGTGTCTAAGGCGGATGGTAACAGGAGGCAGGGGACACAATGTTTTACCCAGGTTCGGGCCCTCTTGATGGAGGTAAAACCCTACGTCCTCCTTGATTAATATTGATGATATGGGTAGTACAAGAGTAGATCTACCACGAGATCGGAGAGGCTAAACCCTAGAAGCTAGCCTATGGTATGATTGTCTGTTGTAGTTGTTGTTGTCCTACGGACTAAAACCCTCTGGTTTATATAGACACCAAAGAGGGTTAGGGTTACACAAGGTCGGTTACAAAGGAGGAGATATCCATATCCGTATTGCCTAGCTTGCCTTCCACGCCAAGTAGAGTCCCATCCGGACACGAGACGAAGTCTTTAATCTTGTATCTTCATAGTCCAACAGTCTGGCCAAAGGATATAATCCGGCTGTCCGGAGACCCCCTAATCCAGGACTGCCTCAGTAGCCCCTGAACCAGGCTTCAATGACGATGAGTTCGGCGCGCAGTATTGTCTTCGGCATTGCAAGGCGGTTTCCTTCTCCGAATACATCACAGAAAAATTTGAATACATGGATAGTGTCCGACCCTGCAAAATAAGTTCCACATACCACCGTAGAGAGAATAATATTTTCACAAATCTAATTTGCTGACTTGTTTTGGCAACACGACATTATGCCATGGCCTGGTGATTATTCGAACCGTTTCCTTTAACTAGCCCCGCACATAACGCGAGGCAGTTTTTTGACACGTCTTGTCAAAGCAGAGATCGTGTCCCCTTATCACGGGATTCTCATTAATACGGGCGTGGGTAACCCAACCGCGCCATCGATTACGGCGCTTGGGGGATAAGCGAGTTTTACCAGGCTAGTGGGGACGCTTAGTTTCGTCCGCCCATATAAAGGGATAAGGATTCACCTTTTCATCCACGCCTTCTTCCTCCTTTGCTCATCCGTTTTCGCACACTCAAGCTCTAGCGCCCAAGTCCACACTTCCCACCTCAACCTTCTCCAACCATGTCTGGAGCGGGAGGCAGGTGGATGGTCTCCTCCGTCACGGAGGGAGACATCAAGAAGCCGCGCGGAGCTGGATACTTAGCCACGAATATCGCGCATCGGCTGCCCGCTGTGGGGCAGATCGTCCCTACCCCGCAACCTCACGAGAGGGTAGTTTTCCTCCACCACTTCCTCCGCGGACTGGGGTTTCCCCTCCATCCATTCGTCCGTGGTCTCATGTTCTACTACGGGCTGGACTTTCATGATCTGGCCCCGAACTTCGTCCTCAACATCTCGGCGTTCATCATCGTGTGTGAGGCTTTCCTCCGCATCCGGCTCCACTTCGGCCTTTGGTTAAAGACCTTCAATATCAAGCCGAAGGTGGTACGAGGCCAACAATCAGAATGTGGTGGAGCCATGGTGGGCAAGATGCCCAACGTTATATGGCTTGAAGGCTCCTTCATGGAGACCATAAAGGGATGGCAATCGGCCTGGTTCTACATCACCGAGCCGCGCGGCGCCAAATGGGCGGCAACCCCCGAGTTTCGATCTGGATTCCCTACACGGCTCACTTCCTGGAAAGAGAAGGGCTTGTCGTGGGGTTCATCGGTGGAGCTGGATGGACTTCAGAAATGTATCCGGAGTATGGCAAGCAAGAAGCTCAAGCTTGTCAACATAGTCCAGGTTATGCTCATCCCCCGGATCCTCCCGTGTAAACAATGGGATTTTAACTTGTGGGAGTTCGACCCGGCCCGGCACCAGACTCTGAGCGAGCTCTTTGATACGAAGCACAAGGACATCTGGAAGGTGCTGTTCAAGGGCGCCGAGGTCCCTCCTTCTCTCGCCGAGGACCGTGGACTAAGCGCAAAGCGCCTAGCGCGTTCGGTGAGTTCAATACGTCCCGTAGGACATTTATTTCCCCTAGCTTAATCATGTGCGGGGTCTAATCTCCATGCCTTTGACAGGACTAGGTGGAGACATCGGGGCAGATTAACTGTCCGGCCCCTTTGCCCGAAGACACTGCGGGCGCTCTCCTGACAGAGATGCTGACTCCGGCTCCTTACAAGGTGCCGGAGAAGACCAAGAAGGCCAAGGGAACCCGAAAGAGTTCCCGGCGCCAGGTGCTATCAGACTCATCATACGATAACTCTGCGGCACACTCCTCCCCCGAAGACGAGGAGGAAGAAGAAGATGCTCCCCCTCCAGGTGGGGGAGACAAGAAAAGGAAGGCCGTCCCAACTAGGGGGGCCGAAGGTCCAAGAAGGGAAGGACTCTCCTTCCGGACAGCTCCACCGCCGCCGATGAAGACGAAGACGAGTGGTTGCCCAGGGCCAAGCCCCTGGGGAGATCGTAAGTATTCGGATACCAGAGTAACTCGTAGCATTCCTTTGTCGCACTGCTTTCCCTAACGCCGAACATGATTATGC
Source organism: Triticum dicoccoides (assembly GCF_002162155.2). Classification (NCBI taxonomy): domain Eukaryota; kingdom Viridiplantae; phylum Streptophyta; class Magnoliopsida; order Poales; family Poaceae; genus Triticum; species Triticum dicoccoides. The sequence continues at coordinate 467,085,793 of NC_041386.1, forward strand.
AGGCCGCCACGAGCCAGTATCGAGGTATCATCAGACGGCTCCCTGGGCTCGTCGGACATGGATAGCGATCCAGTCCCAACCGCCACCTCCCCTCATCCTGCGGACGATGCCGAGGTGCTATCTCATGAGGCACCGGGTTGAGGGGAGATAGTCCCAGAGGCGCCTCAAGGCGGCCTCCCGGACTCCGGGAGCCGAGGGGACAAGGCCCTTGAGAGCTCCGAGTTTGGCCCTCAGCCGAAGACCGCGCTAGAACCTCCAGTGGTTCCGGGCTCGGCAAGCGGCCTCCTTCCAAGAGGGGCAAGACGCCTGTGCCGGTGACCTCTGTCCATCTAGAGGCGCCGGACAATCTGCTGGAAGCGCTTCGCAGCGCTTCCATCAACGAGGAGCACCATACTATTATGAGTGCGGTGGTCCAGAAGGTTCAGTCCGCCAAGAGCGGATTGACTGAAGCCTGTGCCAGCCTTCTAACAGGCTTTGAGGTAAGTGTTTTAAAATATAGGAAAAATATTACCGCATAGACAGTAGCCCCTGATGCTTTGTTCGGTGTTCACAAAGAAAAGCCAAACAGAGGATCAAATACTATCGCAGGAGTCTAATATAAGTATGTCAATATGCGTATGCAGGCCTCGCTGCTGGCGTCCGCCGCACTGACTGCGGAGGTTGCCGTACTGAAGTAGGACCTCGAAGGGTCCAAGAAAGAGCTCGGCCTTGCCAAGAGGCAGCTCGAGGAGAACAAGGGTAAGTAATACCCTGTCTATAGATATGTATATATATAAAAAAGACGCGATTGCAAAATGACAGGATCATCGTACATCTGCCAGGGGCCACGACCGAGGTGGCGACCCTGAACCAAGCACTAACCAAGGACGAAGAGAAAGCGGCCAAGGAGCGCACCGAGCGGGAAAAACAAGAGGCTCGTGTGGGCGAGGTGCAGCAAGAGCTTCAGGCTCTCGTGACGAAGCATGAGGCGTTGGAGCTTGACTTGAAGACGCGAGAGTCAGAGCTTGCTGCGACCCTCGAGAGCGCAAAGAGTGCCAAGGCCGAGGCCCAAAAGGCCCTCCAGGAGATTGACGCGATGAAGAAAATAGCGACGGGTAAGGCATTCTATATGCAAAGCAAGCATGCGAAAGTAAATTACCGATTACTTACCCAAATTCGGAGCTCTCCAGGAGCATTCACAGATTTGCCCCGCAGCGTGTCGGATGCCGCACAGTTTTACCAGGCCGAGGAGGGAAGCTCAACGGAGAAGCTATTCCGGTCTTAGTATACTGGGACCGAACACCCGATGCCTCTGAGCGACCAGCTAAAGCAGCTGGTCGAGCTGCACAAGGCGGCCGAACAGGCCATGAAGGGGCTTATAGTCCGGCTGTGGCCTGGCGACGTCCTTCCTAACAGCTACTTCGGCCTGGTGAGGCGGCTTGTGGATGCCTGCCCACGGCTGGAGGTCGTCAAGCGGTCCATCTGCATCGAAGGTGCACATCGGGCTTTCGCCCATGTGAAGGTGCAGTGGGCCAAGCTAGACGCCATGAAGCTGATCAAGGAAGGGCCGCCGCAGGGAAAAGAACATCGCACCCCCAAAATTTATTATGAGGGTGTCCTGAAGGGTGCCCGTCTTGTAGCGGACGAATGTTCCAAGGATGTAATATTTGGGTAAACTTGCTCGTGTGATCCTGTATGATGAAAACTTGTTTCTTATGCTCTATGCAACGCTTGTGTGAATTTAAAATATTACCTTCTGTTTGGCCGTTTATCCAATCTGAGAGATGGCTAGTCCTCGGCTTCTGTCCCCATGCCACGAGTGCTGGGGTGTTCGGGATAAACCTGAGCACTCTTGTTCCCATATTTGGGTCCTTCGAGGGAGGTGCTTAGCACAACGAACAAGGTAACCGGACAAATAATGCTTTATCACTCTCACTTAGCCATAGAATTCTATAATTTTAAATTTCGGCGAAGCCCCTGGTATTCGGAAGGCCGAATTCAGGGCGCAATACACGCCTTTAAGCCGGACAGGGCCGGCCCCTCACCCTAAGCGGCATAAGTCTTTAGGGACTCGAAAACCTTGCCGAACAGCGACCAGTCTCTCGCCTTATCATGACAGCCAGTTTTAGCTTTCTCTACTGAGGTGCTAAGCCCGGCAGAACCGGGGCACAATCACAGTAGTTCTCCTAGCGCTACCTTAGCCGATAGAGCGGAACGTAAGGTACCAAAACATAGGAGCTGGGCAAACCCAACATTTGACCAAAGACATGATTCGGAGCTGATGCATATAATACTATAAGTTCGGGGTGCCGCACTTGTGAAAGTGTTCAGACTTTTCACACCATATTGTGGGGTAAGTAAGCCCCTGGTGTATTGGCCGTACCAAAGTGTACGGTTGCAAGGTGTCGTTAGTGAACACACACACATATATATATATATAACAAGAATGCAATAATAGTCGTGATGTTATGCATTGTTTATTCAAAAAGGTGCGTTAAAGCAGAATGATACAGATAGTGCGATAAGCAAAGAGTGGGACTATGTCCCTTCTAAGGGCAAGCTCAGGAATAGTATTAAATCAAATATTTCGCTCGTTATTGTAATCCACCTGGGAATTCCATGGTGTGACGTAGTTGTCTGCCTCCTTGGTTGCTGCATCGTGTGTTCGGCAATAGTGCTACCGGACAGGGTTTCCAGAGATTAAGGTCCTGAAAAAGAGAAAAATAACCAAACGGGAAGCCCCTAGTGTGGTTTAAGCCGCGTCTTGGGGCGTGCCACAGTGTGCCCCCTCCCCACCTGTGCCCATGGTATTTTTAATGTGTAATTATGTACGCGTGGCACGAGTTTCGCCGTTTGGCTGGGACTAGGGTGGGGGCCGCATTGCTACGCGAGCTCAGATCGCGCTAGGCGGTCTATTTGCCGATTGCTCCGAGCGCGCTTGAAGGTGTCCGGGCCTTAAAACGCCGAATTGGTAGATTGCCTTGAGAGGCTGTTTTGCGCTTCTGCTGCGAGGGCCGCAGTGTGCTCCTCTGTTCGGAGAGAGCGCTCTGTGTTTCCATTGACTGTAATAACCCCGCGAGGTCCTGGCATCTTGAGCTTGAGGTATGCATAATGTGGTACCGCATTGAATCTCGCAAATGCGGTTCGCCCGAGCAGTGCATGATAACCACTGCGGAATGGGACTATATCAAAGATTAACTCTTCGCTTGAAGTTATCCAGGGATCCAAAGACCACTTCAAGTGTAATTGAGCCTGTGCAATGGGCCTCTACGCCTGGAATGATGCCCTTAAAGGTTGTTTTTGTGGGTTTGATCCTTGAGGGGTATATACCCATTTTGCGCACTGTGTCCTGATAAAGCGGGTTCAGGCTGCTGCCGCCATCCATAAGGACTCGAGTGAGGTGAAATCCGTCAATGATTGGGTCCAGAACCAGTGCGGCGAATCCGCCATGATGGATACTAGTGGGATGGTCCCTGCGATCGAAAGTGATCGGATAGGAGGACCATGGGTTGAACTTTGGGGCGACTGGCTCCAACGCATATACGTCCCTGAGCGCACGCTTCCGCTCCCTCTTGGGGATGTGGGTTGCGTATACCATGTTCACCGTCCGCACTTGTGGGGGAAACCTCTTCTGTCCTCCGGTGTGTGTCTGCTGGGGCTCCTCCTCGTCATTGCTATGTGGCCCCTTGTCCTTGTTTTCGGCAATTGACTTGTCAACCTGCTTGAACACCCAACAATCCCTGTTGGTGTGATTGGCTGGCTTTTCTGGGGTGCCGTGTATTTGACACGAGCGATCGAGTATACGGTCCAAGCTGGACGGACCCGACGTACTTTGTTTGAATGGCTTTTTCCGCTGACCGGGTTTAGAGTCTTTGAATCCAGCATTGACTGCCGTATCCTCGGTATTATCGCCGTTAATGCAGTGCTTATGTTTGTTGCGACGTGACCTGCTATTGCCGTCCTTGGTATCCGAAGTACCATGGTTCTTTGATATGTTATTACTGCGAGCCAGCCAGCTGTCTTCTCCCGCACAAAAGCGGGTCATGAGTGTCGCGAGGGCTGCCATAGATTTCGGCTTTTCCTGACCAAGGTGCCGGGCTAGCCATTCGTCGCGGATGTTGTGTTTGAAAGCTGCTAGGGCCTCTGCATCTGGATAGTCGACAATTTGATTTTTCTTTGTTAGGAACCGAGTCCAGAATTACCTGGCCGATTCTTCTGGCTACTGAATTATGTGGCTCAAGTCATCGGCATCTGGTGGCCGCACATAAGTGCCCTGAAAGTTGTCGAGGAATGCGGCTTCCAGATCTTCCCAACAGTTGATGGAGTCGGCTAGCAAGCTGTTAAGCCAATGCCGCGGTGGTCCCTTGAGCTTTAGTGGGAGGTATTTGATGGCGTGTAAGTCATCACCGCGGGCCATGTGGATGTGGAGGAGGAAATCCTCGATCCATACTGCGGGATCTGTTGTGCCGTCGTATGATTCAATATTTACAGGTTTGAAACCTTCTGGGATTTGATGATCCATTACTTCGTCTGTGAAGCATAAGGGGTGTGCGGCGCCTCTGAATTGGGCTATATCGCGACGTAGCTCGAATGGGTCTTGCCCGCTGTGTTCGGCCCAACCGGATTTGCTTTTACTGTATCCGGCGTGACGTTTATCGTCTCGCAGAGTGGCGCGCCCTCATGATCCGTAGAGCGATCTTGCATGCTTTGCTTTGTCCTCCAATATGTCTCGCAGGTCTGGCGTATCTCCCCATGCCTTTTTATTTGAATGGCGTCAGGGTGGAGGCTGAGTTTTTGGCTGGAATGCCTCTCCATCGTGGCCACGAGGTGGCCGATCAGCCGTATCATACGCTTCTCCCTCCAGTCGGGGTAGCAACCTGCACTTTGGGTAACTCTTGGAGGGGCGCTCGAATTTATATTCCTTGGCCACGAGGACTTTAGTCCATCTGTCAGCTAGCAGATCCTAATCAGCTTGAAGCTGATGCTGCTTTTTCTTAAGGCTATTTGTCGTGGCTACAAGCCGGCGTTTGAAGCGCTCTTATTCGACGGGATCCTCTGGCACAGCGAATTCGTCGTCGCCGAGGCTTGCCTCGTCTTCGGAGGGGTCATGTAATTATCATCCTCCTCTTCTCCATCTGCCGCTCTCTCAGGAGGGCTGGCTCCTCCATCCTCCTGCTCTAAATCTTGCTGGAGGGGATTGTTGTTGTCTTCGGCACTATCCGGAGTATTATTATCTCCTATGCCGGTATCACCACTTTTGCTTTGGCGGAACTTAGAGCGGCGCCGCTGACGTCGGCGCTAGGGTTGCTTCTTGGAGGGGTCATCCTCTGCTATCTCGTCGCCATTGCCTTCTTTGGGTGTATCCACCATGTATATATCGTATGATGAGGTGGCTGTCCAGTGCCCTGTGGGCGGTGGTTCCTCTTCGCCTCCCGCATCGTCGTCCATACCGTCGATGTCTTCGGAGTCGAAGTCGAGCATGTCAGTTAAGTCATCGACAGTGGCTACTAAGTGGGTGGTGGGTGGGCCTCGAATTTCTTCGTCGTCCGCATCCCAGTCCTGCCGGACATAGTTCGGCCAGGATCCTCCTGACAAGGAGAGAGACCTTAATGAGTTCAGTATGTCGCCAAAGGGCGAGTGATGAAAAATATCTGCGGAGGTAAACTCCATAATCGGCGCCCAATCGGATTCGACAGGAACAGGCGCAGGCGGTTCGGAGTCCGTGGCCGGAGAAGGATCCAGCAGTTTAATAGCACGGCTCTCATGCAAGGTAAGGTCGATGTTTGGCTCGATCGCCGCTGAGGGTAAGGCCTCCGTGGCGGGGTCCATCCACCCGTCCGCGGAAGGCGCACCTGGCTCCGAATTGAGGGTCGGAGCGGCTGCCTGTGCGATCTCTTGAACACTATCCGATGGTAGAGCTAAATCATACTCATCGTGACCGTGTGACGCACAAGGCAGAGGCTCGAATCCGTCGAAGATAAAGTCTCCACGGATATTGGCCGTGTAGTTTAAGCTTCCAAACCTGACCTAGTGGCCAGGGGCGTAACTTTCAATCTGCTCCAGATGGCCAAGCGAATTGGCCCGCAGTGCAAAGCCGCCGAACATGAAGATCTGTCTGGGGAGAAAAGTCTCACCCTGGACTGCATCGCCATCGATGATAGTAGGAGCCATCAAGCCTAACGGCGACGACACAGAGGAACTCTCAATGAAAGCACCAATGTCGGTGTCAAAACCGGCGGATCTCGGGTAGGGGGTCCCGAACTGTGCATCTAAGGCGGATGGTAACAGGAGGCAGGGGACACAATGTTTTACCCAGGTTCAGGCCCTCTTGATGGAGGTAAAACCCTACGTCCTGCTTGATTAATATTGATGATATGGTTAGTACAAGAGTAGATCTACCACGAGATCGGAGGGGATAAACCCTAGAAGCTAGCCTATGGTATGATTGTCTGTTGTAGTTGTAGTTGTCCTACGGACTAAAACCCTCCAGTTTATATAGACACCGAAGAGGGTTAGGGTTACACAAGGTCGGTTACAAAGGAGGAGATATCCATATCCGTATTGCCTAGCTTGCCTTCCACGCCAAGTAGAGTCCCATCCGGACACGAGATGAAGTCTTTAATCTTGTATCTTCATAGTCCAACAAGGATATAATCCGGATGTCCGGAGACCCCCTAATCCAGGACTCCCACAGCTACCGTCAATCAAAGCAAGATAAGATGCATAAAAGATAAACATCACATGCAATCAATATAAGTGATATAATATGGCCATCATCATCTTGTGCTTGTGATCTCCATCTCCGAAGCACCGTCATGATCACCATCGTCACCGGCGCGCGCCTTGATCTCCATCGTAGCATCGTTGTCGTCTCGCCAATCTTATGCTTCTATGACTATCGCTACCGCTTAGTGATAAAGTAAAAGCATTACAGGGCGATTGCATTGCATACAATAAAGCGACAACCATATGGCTCCTGCCAGTTGTCGATAACTCGGTTACAAAACATGATCATCTCATACAATAAAATTTAGCATCATGTCTTGACCATATCACATCACAACATGCCCTGCAAAAACAAGTTAGACGTCCTCTACTTTGTTGTTGCAAATTTTACGTGGCTGCTATGGGCTTAGCAAGAACCGTTCTTACCTACGCATCAAAACCACAACGATAGTTTGTCAAGTTGGTGTTGTTTAAACCTTCGCAAGGACCGGGCGTAGCCACACTCGGTTCAACTAAAGTTGGAGAAACTGACACCCGCCAGCCACCTGTGTGCAAAGCACGTCGGTAGAACCAGTCTCACGTAAGAGTATGCGTAATGTCGGTCCGGGCCGCTTCATCCAACAATACCGCCGAACCAAAGTACGACATGCTGGTAAGTAGTATGACTTATATCGCCCACAACTCACTTGTATTGTACTCGTGCATATGACATCTACGCATAAAACCAGGCTCGGATGCCACTGTTGGGGAACGTAGTAATTTCAAAAAAATTCGTACGCACATGCAAGATCATGGTGATGCACAACAACGAGAGGGAAGAGTGTTGTCCATGTACCCTCGTAGACTGAAAGCGAAAGCGTTAGCACAGTGCGGTTGATGTAGTCGTACGTCTTCATGATCTAACCGGTCAAGTACCGAATGCACGGCACCTCCGAGTTCAGCACACGTTCAGCCCGATGACGTCCCTCGAACTCCGATCCAGCCGAGTGTTTAGGGAGAGTTTTGTCAGCACGACGGTGTGGTGACGATGATGATGTTCTACCGACGCAGGGCTTCGCCTAGGCACCGCTACAGTATTATCGAGGTGGACTATGGTGGAGGGGGCACCGCACACGGCTAAAAGATCAACTAATCAATTGTTGTGTCTCTAGGGTGCCCCTGCCCCCGTATATAAAGGGGCAAGGGGGGTGCGGCTGGCCAGGAGTGGGCGCGCCAGGAGGAGTCCTACTCCCACCGGGAGTAGGACTCCCTCCCTTTTTCCTATTTGGATTAGGACTTGGGGGGAAAGTGGAGGAGAAGAAGGAAAAATGGGGGGCGCCGCCCCCCTCTCCTTGTCCTATTCGGACTAGGGGGGAGGGGCGCATGGCCCTTGCCCTGGCCGCCTCTCCTCTCTTCCACTAAGGCCCACTATGGCCCATTAACTTCCCAGGGGGTTCCGGTAACCTCCCGGTACTCCGGTAAAATCCCGATTTCACCCGGAACACTTCCGATATCCAAACATAGGCTTCCAATATATCAATCTTCATGTCTCGACCATTTTGAGACACCTCGTCATGTCCGTGATCACATCCGGGACTCCGAACAACCTTCGGTACATCAAAACATATAAACTCATAATATAACTGTCATCGAAACGTTAAGCGTGCGGACCCTACGGGTTCGAGAACTATGTAAACATGACCGAGACACGTCTCCGGTCAATAACCAATAGCGGAACCTGGATGCTCATATTGGCTCCCACATATTCTACGAAGATCTTTATCGGTCAGACCGCATAACAACGTACGTTGTTCCCTTTATCATCGGTATGTTACTTGCCCGAGATTCGATCGTCGGTATCTCAATACCTAGTTCAATCTCGTTACCGGCAAGTCTCGTTACTCGTTCCGTAATACATCATCCTGCAACTAACTCATTAATTGCAATGCTTGCAAGGCTTAAGTGATGTGCATTACCGAGAGGGCCTAGAGATACCTCTCCGACAATCTGAGTGACAAATCCTAATCTCAAAATACGCCAACCCAACAAGTACCTTCGGAGACACCTGTAGAGCACCTTTATAATCACCCAGTTGCGTTGTGATGTTTGGTAGCACACAAAGTGTTCCTCCGGTAAACAGGAGTTGCATAATCTCATAGTCATAGGAACATGTATAAGTGATGAAGAAAGTAATAGCAACATACTAAACGATCGGATGCTAAGCTAACGGAATGGGTCAAGTCAATCACATCATTCTCCTAATGATGTGATCCCATTAATCAAATGACAACCCATGTCAATGGCTAGGAAACTTAACCATCTTTGATTAATGAGCTAGTCAAGTAGAGGCATACTAGTGACATTTTGTTTGTCTATGTATTCACATATGTATTATGTTTCCGGTTAATACAATTCTAGCATGAATAATAAACATTTATCATGATATAAGGAAATAAATAATAAATTTATTATTGCCTCTAGGGCATATTTCCTTCATTACACTGTCACCTATCCCATCGACACTGTTACATGGGACCAGTTTCAGCAGGCCTTTCGCACTGCCCATGTCTCAGCATGAGCTATGGCCATGAAGAAGCGCGATTTTCGCAACTTACGCCAAGGAGGACGCATCATTGGCTAGTATGTGGATGACTTTAGTAAGCTAGCACGTTATGCCCCAGATGACGTTGCTACGGATGCAGCTAAATAGGAGAAATTTTGGAAGGACTGAATGATGAGCTGAGCATGCAGTTGATGGTAGCAACATTTAATAACTACCAATAGTTGGTAGATAGAGCTCTCATGATTGAAGGGAAGCAGCAGCAGATTGACAACCGCAAGAGGAAGTATGGACACGGGAAGTATAATTCTGGAGCTTAGCAGAGACCCCGTTTTACCCCAAACTCGGGAGGATCCCTTCAACATAACCATGGAGGTCACAATCACAATGGAGGGATTTCTCACAACCATAGAGGCCCCAGGAATGGAAATGGTAATGGAGGAAGCAACGGCCAAAACCATACCAACCCAGCAACACCCGCCAAGAAGGATCTAAGTCAGATTACTTGTTTCAAGTGCGGGAAGAATGGACATTATGCCACAGAATGTTCTGAAGCAAACAATGGAAATGACAATGGAAGCTCTGGGAAGAAGCCCAACCCTTTCAACAGGGGACAAGTGAACCACGTTAGCGTGGAGGAGGTTGAAGCACAACCCGATGCAGTAATAGGTAAGTTTATGATTAAGTCATTTACTGCAATCGTTCTTTTTGATACTGGTGCATTGCATTCATACATATCAAGGGGATTTGCGGATAAGTTTAAACTGCCAACCCAAGCCCTTAGGACACCCATGTTAGTAACCTCGCCAGGAGTAGAGTATATGGCTAGCCTATGGTGTGATCTGTTACCATTAAGGATTGTTAACTACCTGTTTCCCTCAGACCTAATAGTATTGGAGTCACAAGGATTGGATGTGATATTAGGCATGGATTGGTTATCGAAGTATGGAGGGAACATTGACTACGCCAGTAAGTCGATTTTGCTTACCACCCCAGAAGGAAGAAGGATCAAGTATGTATCCCGGCATGTGCCGAATAGGACTCAAGTGAATTCCTTATCAGGAGTTGTACAGGAGGAAGTACCAGTCGTGAAGGATTTCCCGGATGTATTTCTAGAAGAGTTGCCAGGCATGCCACCAAATAGGGACATCGAGTTTTTGATTGAGCTTTTGCTAGGCACAGGGCCAATATCTAAGAGACCGTACCGGATGCCCGCTAAGGATTTAGAGGAAATTAAGAAGCAGGTTAAGGAGTTACTGGATAAAGGATATATTCGCCCAAGCTCGTCACCTTGGGGATCACCAGTACTTCTAGTGGAGAAGAAGGATGGATCGTTGAGGATGGTTGTTGATTATCGAGGATTGAATGAGGTCACGATCAAGAACAAGTACCCACTACCCATGATCAATGATTTGTTTGATCAGCTGCAAGGAGCTAAGGTGTTTTCCAAGATCGATCAATGATCAGGGTACCACCAGATGAAGATTCGAGAGCGGGATATACCTAAGACAACTTTTACCACAAGGTACGGGCTATATGAGTATACTGTTATGTCATTTGGTTTGACTAACACACCTGCCTATTTTATGAACATGATGAACAAGGTGTTTATGCAGTTTTTGGATAAGTTCGTTGTAGTGTTCATTGATGATATTTTGGTCTACTCGAAGAATGAAGAGGAGCATAAGGAGCATTTGCGACTGGTACTTGGGAAACTCAGAGAACATCAGCTATATGCCAAGTTCAGCAAGTGTGAGTTTTGGTTGAAGGAAGTTGGATTCCTCGGACATGTTATATCTGGAGAAGGAATAGCCGTAGACCCTACCAATGTTGTCACTGTGACAAATTGGGAAGCACCCACGTTAGTTGGAGAGATCCGGAGTTTTCTTGGACTCGCAGGAGACTATCGGAGGTTCATTCAGAATTTCTTGAAGATTGCAAAGCCCATGACGGAGTTGTTGAAGAAGGACACTAAGTTTAAATGGACTGAGGAATGTGAGGCCAGTTTTCAAGAGTTGAAGAAATGCTTGGTTACAACTCCAGTGTTGATTCTTCCAGATCAATGCAAGGATTACCAGGTGTATTGCGACGCTTCTCGTCGAGGACTTGGAGCAGTGCTTATGCAGGAGGGAAGAGTTGTATCTTATGCCTCATGACAGCTTAAACCCCATGAGTTGAATTATGCTACTCATGATTTGGAGTTAGCAGCCGTAGTGCACGCGTTGAAGACATGGAGACATTTTCTCATCGGAAACCATTGTGAGGTGTACACGGATCACAAGAGTTTGAAGTACATCTTCATGCAGAAGGAGTTGAATCTCAGGCAAAGGGGATGGTTGGAGCTCATCAAGGATTACGATATGAAGTTGCATTATCATCCCGGAAAGGCTAACATAGTAGCCGATGCATTGAGCCGCAAGAGTCATGTCAATACACTCGTGACCGGAGAGTTACCCAAGGAGTTAGCAGAGTATCTTCGTGAGCTATGTTTGGAAATAGTTTCGAGGGGTTATGTAACAGCATTGGAGATTCAGTCTACTTTGATGGATAAGATCAGGGAAGCTCAGAAGACGGACAAGGAGATTGTTGAGATAAAAGTGAGGATGAGCAAAGGAAAAGCTAAGGGATTTCGTGAGGAGGAGCACGATACCCTATGGTTTGAAGACCGCGTATATGTGCCAAATGGTCCGGAGATCAGGAAGTTGATTCTGCCAGAGGCCCACGATTCACCGTATTCGATTCACCCAGGAAATACAAGATGTATCTAGATTTGAAGGATAGTTTCTGGTGGACCGGAATGAAGAAGGATATTGCGGAGTATGTAGCAGTTTGTGATGTATGTCAGAGAGTGAAGGCAGAACATCAGAAGCCAGCAGGATTGTTACAACCATTGCCGATACCCGAATGGAAGTGGGATAAACTAGGCATGGACTTTATCACGGGATCGCCCAGGACTCGTTCAGGCTATGACTCGATATGGGTTGTAGTCGATCGTTTGACGAAGGTAGCTCATTTCATCCCAGTGAAGACCACTTACACCAGTGCTAAGTTGGCAACGATTTACATGACTAGGATCGTAAGTCTGCATGGAGTTCCGAGGACCATTGTATCAGAGAGAGGAACCTAGTTTACCTCAAAGTTTTGGAATCAGTTGCATGAGACTTTGGGAACCAGACTAGAGTTCAGTACAGCCTTTCACCCGCAGACAGATGGACAGACTGAGAGAGTCAATCAGATTCTGGAGGACATGTTGAGAGCTTGTGCGCTAGACTATGGATCTAGTTGGGACGACAATTTGCCTTACGCAGAGTTCTCTTACAACAACAGCTATCAAGCTAGTTTGAAGATGGCCCCTTGCGTAGCATTGTACGGAAGGAGGTGCAGGACACCGCTGTTGTGGGATGAAGTTGGAGACCATCAGTTATTTGGACCGGATTTTATTAAAGAGTGTGAAGAGAAGGTTAAGCTGATACGCGATAGACTCAAGGTAGCCCAGTCCAGGCAGAAGAGTTATGCGGATTACAAACGCAAGGAGACAGTTTACGAAGTCGGAGACAGAGTGTATCTTCGAGTATCACCACTTCGAGGAGTGAAGCGTTTTGGAGTTAAAGGAAAGTTAGCACCACGTTTTGTGGGACCATACAAAGTTGTGGAGCGTATGGGAGAAGTTGCTTACAAGTTGGAATTGCCCGAAGGATTGTCAGGAGTTCAGATGTGTTCCACGTTTCTCAGTTGAAGAAGTGCCACGCAGAGATGGCTGATATTCCTCTGAGAGATACAATACCATTGGAAGCGATTCAGTTGGATAGTGATTTGACCTACGAGGAGAAACCAGTCAAGATTCTCAATTTTGCCAGCCGTTTCACACGCAGCAAGGTTATCAAGTTCTGTAAAGTTCAGTGGAGCCACCATACTGAGGATGAAGCCACCTGGGAACGAGAGGAAGACCTACGGAAGGATCACCCTCACCTATTTTCTAGCCAACCCGAATCTCGAGGGTGAGATTCATCTTAAGGGGGGGGGGTAGGTTTGTAACATCCCAAATTTCCAATTTGGAATGTTATGCATTAGATGATCATTGCATATCATATTTTATTGCATTTTAGCTTGATCCTAGAAATTCTACGCAACTCAAGGACCCACGGAGAGAGAGTTGGGATTTCATTATTTTCATATTTGAGTTTTCTCAAATTTTGAAAAGAGGATTGTTTGATTTTAATTATTTTCTCTTTGAATATTTCTTTTATGAAAATAAAAGAGAGCGGATAAAATGACTTCCCCAAAGTAAAGAAATATTGGAGATTTAATATTAAAATCAAATAAGATTTTATCCAGAGTTTTTATCGCTATTTTATTTGAATTAGGAAAAATATGTGTTTTTCAAAACTGCATTAGAGGCCCAAATAAATGTTCACCTTGCCCGTTCAATTTTTAGAGGACGGGGAAAATTTATTTTAGGATTTTTGGAGTCCGTGTGGTATTTCTTTTCTTTGTTTTTCTGAGCGGAATGTTTTAAAAGTCAACCGACCTAACCCGACCGGCCCTGGGACACTAGCCCGACCGGCCCTTTAAAGTCGCGGAGGCCCGAGCCGCCACCCCGCCCGAAAACCCTAGCGCCGCCCGAGCCACCCTGCCACCGCCGCCGGAACCGCGGCACGCCGCCGCCGCACCGCCCGCGGCTCCCCGCAGCGCCGCCGCCCCGTTCCATGCCCCGCTGCCGCCGGATCACCTTGCCGCCATCGCCGTTAGTCACCGGAGCTGCCACCGACCTCGCCGGACCTCGCCGAGGTAGTTCGCCGCCGCCGCCGGTTTTCTCCGAAAAACCGATCGGTTTTTTCGAAACCCTAGTTTTAGATCGGTTTTATTTTTTCCCGGTTTATTTATTTAGTGTACACCCATTCGTACGTTTGTTTTAACGAACGGTTTTCACCCGTTAAACCGCAGACAGCGAATGTTCGTTCATTAGCCTGTTCGTCGGTTTTCTTTTTCCAGGGTTTTTCCGTGATTATTTTCGGTCATGATTTCTGCCCTAATCTTCATTCTAGTATAACTTTTCGCTCGTTTATCGGAATCAGGCGATTCAAGCGCCTAGATCTTCATCTTGAAGCCCTCTTTCTGTTTAACCAACTTGAACAAGATTTTGCTACTATAAAATTTTACTTTAGTCCAGATTAGTAAACGGATCTTGTTCCTTTCGCAGTTTGAGTTTTGTTGCTTCGTTTGATTTGATTCTTTTTGCATACCGGAGTTCTTAAGTTGAACTTTCTGGTTAGATTTCTTATTTGAGTTTTACCTGTGCATCTAGTGAGTGCTTATAGTATGCTTGTTTGGTTGCACTAGAGTACCCGAAGTGCGAAGCGTGCTACTACGAGTCTCTAGGTTTCACGGATCATCAGCAAGGCAAGTAACACTTTGATCATGCCTCTTTACTACCCAGTTTTATTGCATTAGATCAATCCTCAAACACTTTCATGGTTAGGATCTGATTAAATTGTGGGTTTTGGGAAGTAGTTGAGGTAGTACCTATTCACATGTTTATTTTCAAACCTTGAGAGTTACTTCTATGTTGCTTATATTGCTATGCTATGCTCGTAGACGTGGATTGGGTTTGAGTGTATTCATGACAGATGTGAGTTGTTAATTAATGGTTCAACTTAAGGTGGCAAATTAAATACACATCTGGGTGGATTGCGTGTGGGCACCTGGAGAACCCAGTGTTGTCCTAGGATATCCCCAAGGACCCGTGTGATTATCCTACAGCCGGCCACCTAGGCTCAAAGGGATCATAATATTATTCATGCTAGAAACTTCCGTGTGCAGCCACAAGCTATTATGGGCTCTAGCATAGTTGAGTAAGTTGCGTGAAGCTCTTGAAGAGGTAGACTAGCAGATGTAGTGGGTTGTAGGTGGTACTGTCTACCTAGAGTAGAGAGTTAATGCTTCAGAAAGACCGTGCCTCGAATCTCCGACCATGGATGTATTCGAGTCTTGTGGGGAAAAGTGCACAAACCTCTGCAGAGTGTATAAACTAATCATGGTTAGCCGTGTCCCCGGTTATGGACATCTTGAGTATCTGGTTCTTGGATTATCATGATTGATCTCATCACTCTTAATATAATTTTATTGGGTTTAATGATGATGTTTAATTGGGATTGAGTTGTTGTCCACAACTACCATGATAGTTAAATAAATTATTACTTTATTGTAGGGAAAAATTGGCTTTATGCAAAATTGTAAACCCTAGAGCTTACCACCAGCCAAATATGCATGTAGTGATAGCAATTATTCTGTTCATTATTCTCTTGTGTTACCTTGCCAGCATATTCCATGTGCTGACACGTTTCGGGCTGCAACGTTCATGTTGCAGACTTTTCAGACGACGAGTAAGAAGCTATAGGTCGTTGTCTTTCACCCAGTGATGCCGTTGGAGTTGATGGACTCACTTTATCTTCCAAGCCTTCCGCTGTTATCAATTTTAGATGGCCTTAAGCCATATTTATTGTTTTAAGTTCTCTTTTGAGACATTCGATGTAATAAGTGGGTGATTGCTACTCTGTTATAAATCCTCAAGTACTGTGTGTGTGTGTCAGCATTACCGATCCAAGGATGGTACTGATGCACAGAGATCAGACTGTTTGAGGTCTGGTCACTACACGCAGCCTCCAACTTGCGGGTTTCTTGGACGATGAAAGCTTGCTTCTCTGTGGACTGCCGCCTCGGCCACTGCTTTACGGGGCGTACGTTGGGGCACACCTTCAGGTGGTTCTCTATCACCCCTCTTGGGACCCCTACCAGCTGATCGGGTTCCCAAGTGAACACTTCCTTGTTTGTGTGCAAGAACTTCACCAGCACCTCCTCCTGACCAGGCTCGAGGTTGGCGCCTATGGTAAAGGTTGCCACTGAGGACCCGTCCTCCTCGACTGGCACTTGCTTGGTTTCTGCCTTCTCTTGAGTGAAACACTGCTTCTTCTTGGTTGGTGCGGCTCCCTTGGCCTTGGTGGTATCCGTGTCGGCGGGCTGCGCTGTCGCGGCGGTCTTGAGGGCGAGCTTGAGCATCATCAAGGCTTCTTTGGTGTCCCCAACCACTGTGAGGACACCCTTGGTCCCGGGCATCTTCATGAGGTTGTTGGCCGGATGGGTCGCCGCCATGAACTGAGCCAAGGCCGGGTACCCGAGGATGGTGTTGTACGGGAGGCCGATGTGGGCGATGTCGAAGTCGACCAGCTCGGTGCGATTGTTGTCGCGCGTGCCGAAGGTCACGGGGAGGCGGATCCGCCCAAGGGAGTGGGCGGAGCCTCCACCAACCCCTGAAAAAGGCTTGCTAGGGCGGAGCCGCTCGAGTGGTACGTGAAGAAGGCTGAAGGCCTCGACGAAGAGCACGTTGAGGCCGGCGCCGCCGTCGATGAGCGTCTTGGTGACGGACACGTTGCAGATGGTGGGCATGCAAAGTATTGGGAGCACACCCGAGCTGACACTGGAGACGGGTTGATCCCCTGAGTCGAAGGTGATGCAGCCTCGGGCGCGGCCCATCCCAGTGGGCCCCCCCGGGCGCTTGGAAGTGGCGCCGATCTGGCGAAAGAACGGCTTGACACGTCGATCCGAGGGTTGTGCTTGCGAGCCGCCGAGGAGGGCCGCAACCGCGTGGTGCGCCGGCGCCGTGTAGCGCGCAGCGAAGAGGCCGCACAACTCCTCCCAAGATGCCACCGTAGATCCGGGGAGGTTGAGCAGCCAGGTGCATGGTGCGCCAGTGAGGGCCATGGGAAGCCAATTGGCCATGACCTTGTCGTCGCCCCCGGCCTTAAGGATGGCCTCCTCATACGCCAGCTGGAAAGCTGACGGGTCCGCCGCGCCGCCGTAGCACGGCGGCATCTCCGGCTTGAACTTGGGTAGCCACTGCACCTGCCTCAAGGTGGGAGCAAGGGCTCGGAGCCCCCAAGCGTCACTGTGGGCACTCGTAGATCCAGCCGGGAGGGAGACGCCAGCCATGGAGAATGGGCGTGAAGATGGTGGAGCGCGAATCGACGGAAGAAAACTCCAGCGCACTGCTACGTCTTGAGCTTGCGTTGGTTTTCCCCGAAGAGGAAGGGATGATGCAGCAGAGTAGCGTAAGTATTTCCCTCAGTTTTTGAGAACCAAGGTATCAATCCAGTAGGAGCCCACGCTCAAGTCCCTCGTACCTGCACAAAGCGATAGCTACTCGCAACCAACGTGATTAGGGGTTGTCAAGCCCTTCACGGTCACTTACGAGAGTGAGATCTGATAGATATAATATTTTTGGTATTTTTGGTATAAACATGCAAAGTAAAAATTAAAAGCAAAGTAAAAAAGCAAAACAAGATTAAAGTGATGGAGATTGATATGATGAGAATAGACCCGATGGCCATAGGTTTCACTAGTGGCTTCTCTCAAGAGCATAAGTATTCTACGGTGGGTGAACAAATTACTGTTGAGCAATTGACAGAATTGAGCATAGTTTTGAGAATATCTAGGCATGATCATGTATATAGGCATCACGTCCGTGACAAGTAGATAGAAATGATTCTGCATCTACTACTATTACTCCACTCATCGACCGCTATCCAGCATGCATCTAGAGTATTAAGTTAAAAACAGAGTAACGCCTTAATCAAGATGACATGATGTAGAGAGATAAATTCATGCAATATGAAATATACCCCATCTTGTTATCCTCGATGGAAACAATACAATATGTGCCTTGCTGCCCCTTCTGTCACTGGGTAAGGACACCGCAAGATCGAACCCAAAGCTAAGCACTTCTCCCATGGCAAGAACTACCAATCTAGTTGGCCAAACCAAACGGATAATTCGAAGAGACTTGCAAAGATAACCAATCATACATAAAAGAATTCAGAGAAGATTCAAATATTATTCATCGATAGACTTGATCATAAACCCACAATTCATCAATCTCAACAAACACACCGCAAAAAGAAGATTACATCGAATAGATCTCCACAAGACAAGGGGAGAACTTTGTATTGAGATTCAAAGAGAGAGAAGAAGCCATCTAGCTACTAACTATGGACCCGAAGGTCTGAGGTAAACTACTCACACTTCATCGGAGAGGCTATGATGATGTAGAAGCCCTCCGTGATGACGGCCCTCTTTCGGCGGAGCTCCGGAACAGGCCCCAAGATGGGATCTCGTGGATACAGAAAGTTGCGGCGGTGGAATTAGGTTTTTGGCTCCTGTTCTGGTCGTTTGGGGGTACATGTGTATATATAGGAGGAATAAGTATGATGGAGGAGCAACGAGGGGCCCACGAGGCAGGGGGGCGCACCCTAGGGGGTGCCCCCCACCCTCGTGACCGCCTCTTTTGTTCCTTCGAGCAGGGTCCAAGTCTCCTGGATCACGTTCGGTGAGCAAATCACGTTCCCAAAGATTTTATTCCGTTTGGACTCCGTTTGATATTCCGTTTATCCGAAACACTGAAATAGGCAAAACAACAATTCTGGGTTGGGCCTCCGGTTAATAGGTTAGTCCCAAAAATAATATAAAAGTGGAAAATAAAGCCCAATATAGTCCAAAACAGTAGATAATATAGCATGGAGCAATCAAAAATTATAGATACGTTGGAGACGTATCAGGCATCCCCAAGCTTAATTCCTGCTCGTCCTCGAGTAGGTAAATGATAAAAGGAGAATTTTTGATGCGGAGTGCTACTTGGCATAATTTCAATGCAAATCTTCTTAATTGTGGTATGAATATTCAGATTAGAAAGATTCAAGACAAAAGTTTATATTGACATAAAAAATAATAATACTTCAAGCATACTAATAAACCAATTATGTCTTCTCAAAATAACATGGCCAAAGGAAGTTATCCCTACAAAATCATATAGTCTGGCTGTGCTCCATCTTCACCACACAAAGTATTTAAATCATGCACAATCCCGATGACAAGCCAAGCAATTGTTTCATACTCTAACTTTTTCAAAACTTTTTCAATCTTCACGCAATACATGAGCGTGAGCCATGGATATAGCACTATAGGTGGAATAGAATGGTGGTTGTGGAGAAGACAAAAGGAGAAGATGGTCTCACATCAACTAGGCGTATCAACGGGCTATGGAGATGCCCATCAATAGATATCAATGTGAGTGAGTAGGGATTGCCATGCAACAGATGCACTAGAGCTATAAGTATATGAAAGCTCAAAAAGAAACTAAGTGGGTGTGCATCCAACTTGCTTGCTCATGAAGACCTAGGGCAATTTTTGAGGAAGCCCATCATTGGAATATACAAGCCAAGTTCTATAATGAAAAATTCCCACTAGTATATGAAAGTGATAACATGAGAGACTCTCTACTATGAAGATCATGGTGCTACTTTGAAGCACAAGTGTGGTAAAAGGATAGTAACATTGTCCCTTCTCTCTTTTTCTCTCATTTTTTTATTTGGGCCTTTTCTCTTCTTTTTATGGCCTCTTTTTATTTGGGCTTCTTTGGCCTCTCTTTTTTCGTCCGGAGTCTCATCCCGACTTATGGGGGAATCATAGTCTCCATCATTCTTTCCTCACTGGGACAATGCTCTAATAATGATGATCATCACACTTTTATTTTTCTTATAACTCAACAATTACAACTTGATACTTAGAACAAAATATGACTCTATGTGAATGCATCCGGCGGTGTACCGGGATATGCAATATGACAATGATGGAGTGTGTCATGAACGGAACGGTGGAAAGTTGCATGGCAATATATCTCGGAATGGCTATGGAAATGCCATAATAGGTAGATACAGTGGCTGTTTTGAGGAAGGTATATGGTAGGTGTATGATACCAGCGAAAGGTGCGCGGTATTAGAGAGGCTAGCAAAGGTGGAAGGGTGAGAGTGCGTATAATCCATGGACTCAACATTAGTCATAAAGAACTCATATACTTATTGCAAAAATCTAGAAGTTATCAAAGCAAAGTATTACGTGCATGCTCCTAGGGGGATAGATTGGTAGGAAAACACCATCGCTCGTCCCCGACTGCCACTCATAAGGAAGACAATCAATAAATAAATCATGTTCCGACTTCATCACATAACGGTTCACCATACATGCATGCTACGGGAATCACAAACTTTAACACAAGTATTCTTTAAATTCACAACTACTCAACTTTCATGACTTTAATATTATCACCTCCATATCTCAAAATAATTATCATGCTTCAATCTTTTCTTAGTATTCAACACACTCAAAAGAAGGTCTCACAAATCTTGAATACCAAGCATATTATTATTAAGCAAATTACCATGCTATTAAGAGACTCTCAAAATAATTTAAGTGAATCATGAGAGATCAATAGTTTCTTTAAAATGAATCCACCACCGTGCTCTAAAAGATCTAAATGAAGCACATAGAGCAAAATTATAACACTCAAAAGATATAAGTGAAGCACATAGAGCAAAACTACTACGCTCAAAAGATATAAGTGAAGCACATAGAGTATTCTATCAAATTTTAATTCATGTATGGCTCTCTCAAAAGGTGTGTACAGCAAGGATGATTGTGGCATACTAAGACACAAATACACAAATAATACAAGATGCTCCAAGCAAAACACATATCATGTTGGTGAATAAAAATATAGTTCCAAGTAAATTACTGATGGAAGTGGACGAAAGAGGGGATGCCTTCCGGGGCATCCCCAAGCTTTGACTTCTTGGTGTCCTTGGATTATCTTGGGGGTGCCATGGGCATCCCCAAGCTTAGGCTCTTGCCACTCCTTGTTCCATGATCCATCAAAAGAATTCACCCAACACTTGAAAACTTCACAACACAAAACTCAAAATAGAAAACTCGTGAGCTCCGTTAGCGAAAGAAAACAAAAGACCACTTCAAGGTACTGTAATTAACTCATTATTTATTTATATTGGTGTTAAACCTACTGTATTCCAACTTCTATATGGATTATAAACTATTTTACTAGCCATAGATTCATCAAAATAAGCAAACAACACACGAAAAACAGAATCTGTCAAAAACAGAACAGTCTGTAGTAATCTGTAGCTAGCGCAAGATCTGGAACCCTAAAAATTCTAAAATAAATTGATGGACATGAGTAATTTATATATTAATCATATTCAAAAAGAATTAACTAAATATCTCTCTTAAAATAAAAATGACAGCAGTTCTCGTGAGCGCTAAAGTTTCTGTTTTTTACAGCAAGTTCAACAAGACTTTCCCCAAGTCTTCCCAACGGTTCTACTTGGCACAAACACTAATTAAACACAAAAAACACAACCAAAACAGAGGCTAAATAATTTATTTATTACTAAACAGGAGCAAAAGGCAAGGAATAAAAATAAAATTGGGTTGCCTCCCAACAAGCGCTATCATTTAACGCCCCTAGCTAGGCATAAAAGCGAGGATAGATCTAGGTATTGCCATAATAGTAAGATAGATTATTAAAACTCATTTCATATTCTCTACGTTCGGCAGCAAGCTTTATTTGAGGCAAGAAAAAGTAATCAAAAGGACTAAATTTAACGGGACAAAAGTCCCCAAGATCAACCTTGGGAGGTATAGGTTCCTCCTTTGGTCCTTCATAATGCACAACCAATTCATCATTATAAGCATTCTTTTGACAGAACTTTGTAAGCCTATATTCAAGAGAATATCCTCGCTCATTATTTCGAATAGCCAAATCATCATTAAGTTCAGAAATTCTATCAACTAAAACATTGGTAGGAACCTTTCTTCTAAGATTTTCATTGAAAGCAACATAATCTAGAGATAGAAAACGCATTATTTCTTCTTGATCAAAGAGGATAGCCTCTATGGGAGGACGTCAAGCGTCCACCCTATAATGCGCAAAGATTTCTTTGGCTTCTCTTATTATGGATCTAAACTCATGAGCCAAAAAGATAGTAGCGACACGCTTAACAAAAGAATGCTCAATATTAGAAAATTCCAGAAAAATCCTTTGTATGGAAGGATGCATGTGCATGAATTGTCTTTCAAGTTCAACTACAAGCATGGCAATAGCGTCCGCAAGACTACTAGTTCTGTGAAGGATAGAACTACCCATAGAAGGTAAAGCACTGGCACAAGTAAAGAAATCTTGAATAACTCCTTTTCCAATAATATTACCACTACCAACACGGAATTTCTTTTTATGAAAGATGGTAGGTTCTTTAGCAGGAGTATCGGAATTTTCCATGATATTGTTATCGCTTATATTGGCGATAACTTCCCCAGTTTCAGACATAACGACAAGCAAGCAAACTAGCACACGAGCAAACAAGAGGCAAATAGAGAGGGAGGATAGGGAGAGAGAGGGCGAATAAAACGGCAAGGGTGAATTGGGGGGAGAGGAAAATGAGAGGCAAATGGCAAATAATGTAATGCGAGAGATAGGGATTGCGATGGGTACTTGGTATGTTGACTTTTTGCGTAGACTCCCTGGCAACGGCGCCAGAAATCCTTATTGCTACGTCTTGAGCTTGCGTTAGTTTTCCCCGAAGAGGAAGGCATGATGCAGCAGATTAGCGTAAGTATTTCCCTCAGTTTTTGAGAACCAAGGTATCAATCCAGTAGGAGCCCACACTCAAGTCCCTCGTACCTGCACAAAGCGATAGCTACTCGTAACCAACGCGATTAGGGGTTGTCAAGCCCTTCATGGTCACTTACGAGAGTGAGATCTGATAGATATAATATTTTTGGTATTTTTGGTATAAAGATGCAAAGTAAAAAGTAAAAGCAAAGTAAAAAAGCAAAACAAGATTAAAGTGATGGAGATTGATATGATGAGAATAGACCCGGGGGCCATAGGTTTCACTAATGGATTCTCTCAAGAGCATAAGTATTCTACGGTGGGTGAACAAATTACTGTTGAGCAATTGACAGTATTGAGCATAGTTATGAGAATATCTAGGCATGATCATGTATATAGGCATCACGTCCGTGACAAGTAGATAGAAACAATTCTGCATCTACTACTATTACTCCACTCATCGACCGCTATCCAGCATGCATCTAGAGTATTAAGTTAAAAACAGAGTAACGCCTTAAGCAAGATGACATGATGTAGAGAGATAAATTCATGCAATGTGAAATAAACCCCATCTTGTTATCCTCGATGGCAACGATACAATACGTGCCTTGCTGCCCCTTTTGTCACTGGGTAAGGACACCGCAAGATCGAACCCAAAGCTAAGCACTTCTCCCATGGCAAGAACTACCAATCTAGTTGGCCAAACCAAACGGATAATTCGAAGAGACTTGCAAAGATAACCAATCATACATAAAAGAATTCGGAGAAGATTCAAATATTATTCATAGATAGACTTGATCATAAACCCACAATTCATCGATCTCAACAAACACACCGCAAAAAGAAGATTACCTCGAATAGATCTCCACAAGAGAGGGGGAGAACTTTGTATTGAGATCCAAAAAGAGAGAAGAAGCCATCTAGCTACTAACTATGGACCCGAAGGTCTGAGGTAAACAACTCACACTTCATCGGAGAGGCTATGATGATGTAGAAGCCCTCCGTGATGACGGCCCTCTTCCGGCAGAGCTCCGGAACAGGCCCCAAGATGGGATCTCATGGATACAGAAAGTTGCGGCGGTGGAATTAGGTTTTTGGCTCCTGTTTTGATTGTTTGGGGGTACGTGTGTATATATAGGAGGAAGAAGTACGCTGGAGGAGCAACAAGGGGCCCATGAGGCAGGGGGCGCGCCCTAGGGGGCCCCCACCCTCGTGATCGCCTCTTTTGTTCCTTGGAGCAGGGTCCAAGTCTCCTGGATCAGGTTCAATGAGAAAATCACATTCCCGAAGATTTTATTCTGTTTGGACTCCGTTTGATATTCTGTTTATCTGAAACACTGAAATAGGCAAAAACAACAATTCTGGGCTGGGCCTCTGGTTAATAAGTTAGTCCCAAAAATAATATAAAAGCGGAAAATAAAGCCCAATATAGTCCAAAATAGTAGATAATATAGCATGGAGCAATCAAAAATTATAGATACGTTGGAGACGTATCACGCACCCCTACCTGGTGCGCGAAATGTCGGGTTTTGGGTTCCGGCAAAACCCTTAAGGTTCGAACACTGGGGTGCGTGCGAAGATCTTCCCCTACCTACTCACGCCCTCAACCTCGCCACGATCTCTAGCTTAGCTCGATGAACTCACAACACAAGAGACACAACATTTATACTGGTTCGGGCCACCTTTGTGGTGTAATACCCTACTCCAGTGTGGTGTGGCGGATTGCCTCTCGGGCTGAGGATGAACA
Source organism: Triticum dicoccoides (assembly GCF_002162155.2). Lineage (NCBI taxonomy): Eukaryota > Viridiplantae > Streptophyta > Magnoliopsida > Poales > Poaceae > Triticum > Triticum dicoccoides. The sequence goes on from NC_041386.1 coordinate 467,110,294, forward strand.
GTACAAGGGGAAGAACAGCCTCCTAAGACGAGGTGTTCTTGTGCTTGGTGGGTGTGAGGATGGGTTGGATCTAGTCCCAGATGAGATGGCTGAGGCTCTCTTCTGGTTCTCGTTCTTGTTATTTTTCACTGTGGTGGCTAATCCTATTCATAGAGGCCTTGGTCCTCTCCCAAAATATTGAGCGGGAAGGGAGCCAACAACAGCCAATTTGAAAGGGGACAGCTAGTACAAGTTATCCTAACAAAAGTAGTCTTCGCCTGTCAAAGGCTCTGGTGGTGACGCCGCCTTGGGCTCCATGGTGACCTCCGTCTTGCCGTCCTACTGGTCTTGGTCTCGTTGCACCGATATGGAAACCTTTCCTTGACGCCTCGGTACTCTTCGCCTGTGCTTGCCTCCTTAGCACAAAAGAGGAAACAAGGACACTGTGCGCGCTGGCGCCCGCCTGGTCTCGATCGTCACACGTCATTGGAACCTCGCGAGGTTTGCCTGGCCTTGATCTCTCCGCCCCTCGCGAGCTAGCCTGGTGAGGCCGCTCCCGAGGAGGTCTTGTGTCGTGCGCCTTGCGAGGCTTGGCCCCTCGCGAGGATCTTGAATGCTTGTTGATGAAGATGGGCCATACGAGCCCGCTTGCAGAGCCACGCCGCAAGCCGCAGGCTGGCAAGTCTGGGGACCCCGTTCCCAGAACGCCGACAGGGGCTATTGACAAACCTGGTGATACGGTCACAAGGCCTTGTGGCCAGGCAGTAGTGGTAGAGGAGGACATGGTTGCGCATGCACATCTAGGCGACGGTGACCTTGGGACGAGACCCGACACGACCACGGGTGTACTCGAGGTCAAACCCAACCACCTTGTACTTCTCCTCGGCAAGCAATAGCTCCATGATGTGGATGGAGTGCTCCACCCAGACCGGGGTGTCGGTGTACACCACCGAGAGCTCCCTGAACCTTCTATGGGTGTCCACCACAACATGCATGGTGAACAGCTGCTCATCATCGGTATCCGCTCGGAGCGCCATTGGAGCCGCACAGGATGCCCTCTAAGAATTTGTCATGGTGGGTGTGCTTCTTGCAATGGTGGGGCGCGATCGAAAGGTTGAAGAGACGGAAGGGTTAAATGGCTGTTGTAATAAATGGGGGCTAGCCGGCCTGTAATCGTCACGTCTTGTCACAGCGTTCATAGCGGAGGATTCTAGTGCACGCTTGACAACACCCCACCGCACGTGTTTCATTTGACCACACTGGGCTCGAAGAGGCGCCAAATGTATTGTCAGTGAGCATGTTCTTACCCTACCGTGCAGTTTACCACGCAAGCTTCCCGCCCGGCTAGTTTGGCCATGCGTCGGCTAGAAGAGGGACAAATCGTGGGCGTTTATTGACAAAAAGCTTTGTAAAAACGTGTGGAATGACTCCGATCATAAGTTTACCCGTGGGTGAGGAGGTCAAAGTTACATAGAAGGGTGATGATGGACACTCGAGTGTGATAATTAATTATGTGCTCTACATGGCACACGGTTGAAGAAACCAATTGTGTGCAATAATGTCGAAGATCACAGTCGAGTTAGCTATACAGATCATGTGCTATGATATCAACAAGGTAAACAGATTCGAGAATGGTTAATAAAATCTAAGACCATTGCATATTAAGATCAAAATAGTGCTACTAATATACGAGTCTCATACGATGCCATTTCAACGATTGTACCACAAAAGCTCGAAATATTACAAGGTTCAAATTCCAGAGTTATATGGCTCAAATTCAAAGATTACAAGGTTCAAACTGATATTAGAAATGAAATTCAGCTCATCAGCCGCAAACGATCGCGTTGATCCACTGAACATGTATATCAGAGAGGTTCAAACTAATATTACCACTTCTAAGTCTGGTTTCAAAACCTCATAATTTTTGCAAAGGGGTCAGCCACAGAGAAGTCATGTATGGGGTTGACATGATGACTTCCGATTACTCTATCATCTGAAGTTCCAAATTGAAATTCAGCATTTTTAGAGCCTATTCCATTTTGCCGTAGCCGGCACTGATCAACAAACCATTCATTTTTGCGAAATAAATGTAGGGAAAACCTCATTACCTTCAACACCCTTGCTCTGACAACAAAGAACTTGGCGAATATAATCGTCGGTAAGGTCCCTCGGTAGGAGTTCAAAGTAATTTCTGAGAGATGCAGATCTAGGCATTCAACGTGATTGTTATATTGTATCATATTATCCACCACTAGGCCTAATCTTATCTGCAAAAAGAAAACGTGTTAGTTCCCACATGCAGTTTTGAACACTACTACAGGCCTATTTGGTTTGCAGGATTTGTAAAATGCACTAACATGCCATCTTCGATCTGACATGATTAACATGGGCATTTGATTACAATCTAGAAAAATGTAGCCTTCTTCACAAGAGGTTGGAGTGGATGAAAAGTTCCCTAAGAAAACTAGTACAGATGAATTCAAAGACAAATGCTTATGGACTGTAACCATATGGATCAAGCAACCAATATGGGGGGGGGGGGACATGTGTGTACTCCAAAAGAATTCTTCAGAAATCGTAGTACATTGTCATTGTAAACTTGGAAAACGGTGTCACAAATTGAACTCCCTTATGGTTAACATTTAACAGGAAAGAAACATCACCTCGATATATAGCTTCTCCAGGCATGGAAAGCATCTTAGGAAACTGACAACTTTCTCCAGGTTGGGGCCGATAGATTCTAGTGCCAAGACCTTCACTGTGTGCAATTTCGGGGTCAAGCTTGTCGGAATCATTTACTGGATGACAGACGAACATACATCTTCAAAATTAGAAATAATTTTAATTTGTAGAAGGAGAGGTAGAAGGCGGCTGTTGTGCCTGAACGGGTGTGGATCCAATAACAAGTTCGGAGTATTTGTTAGATGAGTAGCCCACCACTGTCAATTTCGGTGTAGAAATGACATCGATTCTTATTGGACCTTCTTGATAAACTACAAGTAATCTCTCAAGTGCAGGTGTGTCCTCAATGACCATACGATGGACACATCTTGTGATGTCTTCTTGCCGCACCAGCAACACACATTAATAGTTCGGAGAGTCATGGAGGTGATGTGGAAGCTACTCAACCCATTGATCGCCTGAAGATGAAGGTAGTCAAGTGCAGTACAGCCACGGAGCAGGCGCTCCATGTCACCGTTTGGGAGGTAGACGGCGACGAGCTCGGGGTGCTTCAATGGTGGTAGAATAAGAGCGGGCGTGTCATTAAGGGCGATGGTAGTTCCTGAACTTGGCGATGCACAGCATGGGCGCGAGGCAGAGCGCGGACATAGGCTGCGAGCGCATATGCCCATCATCAAAAGTGAGCTCCTCGAGTTGATCTAGGGCAGGGGATCAGAACCAATTGTCAAGCTTGGCTTGATCCTTGCCATTGTAACGGAACTTGCCCATTCTAAGGCCTCTGGTTGGGCCAAGGTGACTACCGAGGATCTTGGAGAACGCATCCAAGCTTTTCCGATAGCCATGACAGAGCTTGTGGGGGTCGATGAGGTCGAGAGGGGTGGAGTTCCATAGGGGGCGCCACCTCCGGGAAAGGACGGTTGTCCGCGGCCCATATTTGATTGGGAGGAGGGAGATGATGACTGTCAACATATCATTGGGGAGGCTGCTGATGAAGTCTAGGCCTGCTGGAGTCGCTTGCATTTCTTGCTTGCCCCGCCTCCACTTGTTGGAAGCCCCGTTCTTCACCTCTGCCGTCTCCTTGTCAGCAACGCTTTCTGATAGAAGTTGGAGTATAGGGAATATTTAGTTAAAATAGGGCAATAGAAAAGTGTATTGGTAACTAGAAGTTATTAGGTAGGAATATAGTAAGAAAATGGAATAACAATGGTTGATTAAATACTACACAATTCATTTGATATTGTTGGGTAGGTCAACATGCGGATACTTGAAAAGAAAACTTACTTCGAAAAAAGTCTGGACAGATGATATCGTCGGGGAAGTTAGCATATATCTCATGACCAGGCTCTTTTATGTGCAGTGCAATTTTAGTGCCAGCTTTCAGTGCATAAAACTTATAAATTTCTTTCCAAAGGCCAGTGCAAAAATAGGAGTCACCACGTTCATCAAGTCTTACATTAGCAACGATTGGAAATCCATGGTTTGTGTTCAGTATGACATCCCTGCAGTCTTGATTTATGTAAAGGGAAAGATTGTGCACTACAGATTCTATTGCATTGCAAGGGATGCGCTGCAGAAAATAGTAGGATTGTTAAAGAAAATATGGTAACATGCAAATATGGGCCCAAATTGAAAAAAACTATACAGCAGTTGAAATCGAAGGGAAAAAATCTAAATAAATAGGGTAAACATGATGTCATGGAAATATGAGAATAATAGAAAGAACAATACATCATTAATTTTCTTAATATAGAAAGAAGAGAGGGAAATCCCCTTTTATGTATATGGTGCATGTGGCACCTTTTATCCAAATGTAGCAATATTTAGTATATGTCCATGAAAGTAGGCCATGCCAACCGATTTAGGGTGAGATTGAACATACCGCGCGCATCCTCAAGTAATCCGGCACGGTGATATAGAACTCCATGGATGTATGGCGGAGGCCGCAAAGTCTTGATGTGTCCACACATTGTACACTCTATGAATGAAAGAAAATCCTCAAATCATCTTGAATAAAAATGAATTCATGGCGATTTTGACCGGGTGATTAAAGAAGGCAGATGAACTGGGATAAGAGATGAGATAATATCTCATTAAATTAGTTACCTTGTTGTCCATGAGAAAGAACCCTTAGTACGGTGGATTCCCCAATCAAGCGGAGCTGGGTTGACCGCGAGCAGTGTCGAGAAAGTCGATGGTGATAGGCGGCAGCAAGCGGAAGTGGTGAAATGGGGTGGAGTTTGCCAGCAGCCTGGCGGCGGCGGCAGGCGGCGAGCTAAGTGGTTGCGGCCGCGATAGGAGGTGCCATGGATAGACGCGGAGGAGCTTGTGCAGGTGTGAATGGGGACCAGAAGGGGTGGCGAGCAGGGTGAGAGTTTTTGTGACGTGGGGATGGTGAGGGTTTTCTTTTTCTTTTCTGAATTGGGTGGTGAGGGTTTTCCGTCCCACAAAGAATTTCGGAGGCAACGGTTAGCTAGAGCCAACCGTGTGTGATTGATGCAATAGGAAAAATGAAAGTCATTGCACACGGTTCCAATTTTGGGAACCGTGTGTGATTGACATACTACCTCCGTCCTGGTTTATTGGTCCCCTTTGCAATTTGTACCAATTTTTGACCAAATATTTAACTAAGAAATGTTTATGCATGTCACCAAAAAATATATCATTGAACACTATGTTCAAATACGCATCCAACGATATAATTTGTGCTGACCTGCATTGACATTTTGTCAGTTAAATATTTGGTCAAAATTTAACACAAACTACAAAGGGGACCAATAAATCAGGACGAAGGTAGATTCCATCAACCGAACTGATTGCATGCATATCCCGCAGTTAGACATAAGTAAATATAGATTAAACATACTCAGACATAGATAATAAGCGTACACAAGCATAGTTCAACCATAAGTACATAGTTCAACCGTCATAAGCATACTCAAGTGTACATAGTTCGATCCCACATCTCATCTCATCTGTCGGCATGATCTTGAAGCTTCTCCAGGTACTCGGCGTACGCGTCGTGCGCCACCCTGCAATAATACTTCTGCTTGAAGGAGCTAATGGCCCGTCCTCTTGCATGTGCCAGAACACTTTGATACGCGTCATGAAGCTTGTGGTTGCAAAATGGGTATCAATACCGCCGTCCGAGGTCCTAATACGCATGTTATGCATTCCCGCATAAAGCTCCCTCAGGATTTGCCTCGTGTACCTCCTCTGCCATCTTCATCGTCGCTATCCACATCGTCAGACAACACCTATAAAAATAGTAAAACAAATTTGGCATAGAATCAATGTTTACATGCCGTGAAGTAGGGTTAGGAATTTATGGCTAGTTTTTATACATATCCATAGATTATGGTTCGATTTTTAAGCACAGTTGTTGGTGTCAAAACCGGCGGATCTTGGGTAGGGGGTCCCGAACTGTGCGTCTAAGGCGGATGGTAACGGGAGGCAGGGAACATGATGTTTTACCCAGGTTCGGGCCCTCTTGATGGAGGTAAAACCCTACGTCCTGCTTGATTAATATTGATGATATGGGTAGTACAAGAGTAGATCTACCATGTGATCAGAGAGGCTAAACCCTAGAAGCTAGCCTATGGTATGATTGTATGTTGTCCTATGGACTAAAACCCTCCAGTTTATATAGACACCGGGGGGGGGGGCTAGGGTTACACAAGGTCGGTTACAAAGGAGGAGATATACATATCCGTATTGCCTAGCTTGCCTTCCACGCCAAGTAGAGTCCCATCCGGACATGAGACGAAGTCTTCAATCTTGTATCTTCATAGTCTAACAGTTCGGCCAAAGGATATAGTCCGGCTGTCCAGAGACCCCCTAATCCAGGACTCCCTCAGTAGCCCCTGAACCAGGCTTCAATGATGATGAGTCCGGCGCGCAGTATTGTCTTCGGCATTGCAAGGCGGTTTCTTCTCCAATTTCAAAGTGTTTGTAAGCAGTATCCGGTCCCATAAATGTTCGGACCTCTTGGCTTCTGTGCCCAATAAGGGCTATCTCCCACGCATCGAATGAATACGAGGCACCAGGGCATTTTTACATTTCCCCCCCTAGCCAGATAAATAAATTGTCTATTAAAGGGACGGGGATTCTTAGATCCAATCCATACCATCCTCCCCCCAGCGAGAATCCATCAGAGCGTGTTTCGGAAAAATCCATTCCAGCATGGCCGACCTCCGCAGCTCCTCCTCCCGCCCCCGTAGCCCTAAGCCCGGTGATTGGGAGAGGTGTTCAGTCCCGCATAGTCGATTAGTTGAACTGCAGACTAAGGGATTTCTCCCTTTGGCGAGTATGGTGCCCGTTCGAGCCGGGCTTGCCACCTACAATGGCGGGGATCAAGCGGAGAGCTTTCCCTGTCCCTCCATGGGGGAACGGGTTTGCCTTGTTCCTTATTTACTAAGGGGACTCGGATTTCCAATTCATCTGTTTCTCCGCGGGCTCCTGGAGTTCTACGGCCTCCAATTACACAATATCACCCCTGCCTCCATTCTACATATCGCCGGCTATGTTGCTCTCTGCGAGTTGTTCCTGGGCTGCAAGGCTCACTTCGAGCTGTGGAAAAGGCTAGTTTGCCCCGTCCCTCGCACACAGAGGGAATCACTTTATCAAGTGGGTGGAGCCGAAATATGGCGCATCGCCCATATCGGATACCTGTCCAGTACCCCGAAGAAGCCGTCTGAAGACTGGCCTTCAGAATGGTTTTATATGGAGGACGTTCCCCTTCCGGACCCTGTTCGGCGGGGTCTTCCTGAGTTCAACAATGCTCCTCTGAAGAAGCGCCGAAGTTGGCGCCCACGGAGCCCCCAGGCGGAAGACAACAGGGAAGTCCTCTATCTGATGAACCGGATCAAAGCACTGGCTCAATCAGGATTGGCAATAATCGAAGTTATGTCGATTTGCATAATGCGGGGAGTGCAGCCACTTCAATATCGTGGGCACCCCTTGTGGTGTTATAACGGGGCGGACGACGCCACCCATTGCAGGCGTAAGGGTCCGGACAATGCTGCCGCTCTAGCGAAAATTCTGTCCGGACTGTTCAATGGTGAGGAAGAGGAATTCACCCGCATCAAGCCACGGGATGGATTCTCCATGTACAATCCTCCAAGCTGGGTAAGTTATATTTCCCTGCTCCCATTTTTTCCGCATTCTTTGTCATAAATATTCACCTTGCCATTTTGCGGCATGAACTGCGAAAATCCATAAAGGAGGTCAGCAGCCCTTCTCCACAACCAAAGGACCCTGACCGGGCCCTCGACTCCGGACTTGAAGAAGATTCGGTTATCTCCGTGGAGCTGATAGACCGGCAGTTCTATTAGTTAAGCTGCGACGATGCCATGGTGGCCATTACGGCCGACTATCCCGGACTGCTCCTGCATTGCAAGTAAAAAAAACCAAAAAAATCCTAACTCCAAAAACTAGGATCCCCTTTTAAACACTTCACCCACCATATACACATGGCATTTTTTACAGGGAAGGCATTCGAGACGCCCTGCCGAACCCGCAGCAACTCGCCAACCAGAGGTGCCGAGGCCGGGTAGGCCAAAAAGGAAGGCACTCAGGACGGAGACAGCGGTGCAAAGGTATAAAAACCCCGCTCCTTGGTTGTCATCTTTCTCAAAATGTAATGACACCCGTGTTTCTTTAATAGAAAAAACGCTCGCCGGAATTGCCGATCACGCCTCCACCAGGCGGGCGCCAGGACCGGACATAGAGGCGGAAGCCGATATGGGGCAGGTGCCGGATAATCCCCCTACAGAGGATGCGGATAGATTATCCGCTACTAACTCAGAAGTGGAAAGTGCCATGAATCATAGGTGCCGCTGGGCCGTACTCCGTGACGCTTGTTTCTCACGAGAGGCATTTGATGCCTTCAATTCTGGAGAGGCGTACCTCCGTGCCGCTCAAGATGGTCTAGCCAGAGCCACAGATCAGTATGTAAAGGATGTACGGGTGAGTGAATCTGGTGATTTATATGTATTAGTAGCCCCTGAGACTCGAAACAGTTAGCAGAACTGATTTAGGGATCATCTTTATTGTGCAGGTTCTTACAGAGAAGAATACTAGGCTGTCCCAGGAGCTGGAGGAATGCAAGACCCAACTGCGGGCCGCTGTTGCTGCATTGCAGGAACAGAAAAATCCTCCCGCTGGTAACATTTACTTTAAATAATGATGGTTACCATATAGTGTGCGGCATGGCTGCAGATCTAACAACAGATGTTGCAGATGAATCCGGAGAGAATCCGGAGGTCCAGCATGTTATGCGTCAGCTAGAGGCTGGCAAACGCGTGATAACTGAAGTTAGGCAGGAGAAAAACAATCTCCAAGATGCCAATATTAAGCTGAGTGTGGAACTAAAAGACGTCCGTGGCCATCTTGCAGACTCCGAGAAGGAGAATAAGCGGCTTCGGCGCGGCATTTTCAGCAAGTGCTTGAACGAATCCTTTTAAAGGAGTTCGGCGAAGAAGTCGACTAACAACGTTATGTCTGTAGGTATGCTGACGGGTCGTCCCGCGGAGGAAATGCCCGGGTCTGCGGGCGATCTTCTGTCCGAGCTGTCACATCTGCACGAACAAGTTCGGCAGGTGATGCAGGGTGTTGCCCAGGCCTTGTGGCCGCCCGTCTCCCTACCAGAGGGCGTTGCCGAGCTTGCGGAGAAGCTCAAGGGAGCACGGTGGCACTTCCGATTATGGAAGATATCCGCCTGCCGACAGGGTGCCAGAGAAGCCTGGGCCATGGTGAAGACGCGGTATACCAAGGCAGACCCAAATCACATGGCCGAAGTCGGACCTGTGGGGCCCGACGGAAAAGAGATCCCTGTTAGCTTAGTTTATGGGCAGGTAGAATTAGCCGCAAAGTATTCTCAACAGGATTGTAAGCTAGACCGCCTGTTGGATGGTATAGAAGAGGAATTTAGTCAGTCTGCATGACTATGTAATTAAAGTGACATGTATAATGCCTTCTAGCCGGATTGTAGATCATTTGTCGTTGCGGACCTTTTCGCTTCAACCTCCGGGCCCAATAGTCCAGAGTGTATCCGAATACACGCTCAGTTATATAAGAACCGGGGTATGCATGGAGACCAGGCGTAGGGGTCATTAGTGCTTTATCAGACAAGTTCCCAACTAGTTATATTATATTACATGGTTAGTAAGAAACATCTTCCAGGGAGAATAGTTCCATTAAGGGTTCCTTTCCCTGGGTAAGCATGCCCTAAAGTGCATGTCCAGACTGCGATAGGAAACGCAGGAAAAACATCTAGGGGCAGATATGGACAATAAATAAAAATCATCTTTTGTTCACCGACCGAATATTCCCTTAAGAACTCCAGCTTTCGGCTTCACCCAGTCCGAGGTACACATCCGGCTGACCCGACAGTAACAATCGCAGGGGTGCTCCCCTTATGCCCTAGCGGAATTAACGGGAACGTAGGGCATAAATACAAGAGCCAGGCAACCCAGCTTGGCCAAAGCTTAAGTCATATCGATGCATATAATGGTGAAAAAAGGTACATGCGGAAGTATAACACATGTGTGGGACATGAGGCCCAAATAAATAATTTAAGCTTCTGTGAAAGAAGCCCCCGGGTATGAAGAGTGCGGCTAGCGCATCTGTAATGTGCAGGCGAGGCACAAGGTGACCCTTGAAGGCCTAGAGAAATAATAAAAGAAAGAAAGAAAGAAAAACAAGACAGATAATGCATATGCGAAAAATGGACAAAGGGAGGGGACTAACTTAGAGTCCGGTGCTAGGCGTAGAATCTTTGGAGCCTGGCCGCGTTCCATGGGTTCGGCTCGAGTCAACTAATCGATGCATCCCGCAGTCGGTACGCTCCACTGGTCAGAACTTGGTCAATAATGAAGGGACCTTCCCATTTGGGCTCGAGCTTGTTCTTTTTCTTATTCGACAGGCGTAGAACTAGTTCGCAAACGTTATAAGTTTTGGCCCGTACTTCTCTGCTTTGGTATCTGTGAGCCTGTTGCTGATAAAATGCGGAACGGGCTTTGGCTACATCACGCTCCTCTTCCAAGGTGTCCAGACTATCCTGCCGATCGAGCTCGGCTTCTCTTTCTTCGTACATGCGCACTCGAGGTGAGTCATGAATTATGTCACAGGGCAAGACCGCCTCTGCGCCATACACCATAAAGAAGGGTGTATATCCGGTACTACGATTTGGCATGGTCCGCAGCCCCCAGAGTACGGAGTCGAGCTCCTCTACCCAGTGCGTGTTAGACTCTGTTAAGGAACGCACTAATCTAGGTTTAATTCCGCTCATTATAAGACCGTTTGCTCGCTTGACTTGACCGTTGGTTTGTGGGTGATAGACTGAGGCATAATCGAGCTTGATGCCCATTTTGCTGCACCAGAGTTTTACCTCGTCGACTGTGAAGTTCGTGCCATTATCGGTGATGATGTTGTGGGGGACGCCATAACGGTGTACAACCCCGGATATGAAGTCTATCACTTGTCCGGATTCGGCTGTTTTAATAGGTTTGGCCTCTATCCATTTAGTGAATTTATCCACCATGACCAATAAGTATTTTTTCTTATGGGTTCCCCCTTTAAGGGGTCCAACCATGTCAAGCCCCCAGACCGCAAAGGGCCATGTAATGGGGATTGTTTGGAGGGCGGTGGGTGGCATGTGGCTTTGATTTGCAAAGAGCTGGCAACCGGCGCATCGTTGGACCAAGTCCTGTGCATCTGCCCGGGCCGTTGGCCAATAGAATCTTGTATGGAAGGCCTTGCTTACAAGAGCCCGGGCTGCGGCATGATGACCGCCGAGTCCGGCGTGAATTTCTGCCAAAAGATTCCACCCTTCCTCTTAGGCGATGCACCTTTGAAGGACTCCGGTAGTGCTTTTTTTGTACAATTCTCCCTCATGGACCCTGTAGGCCTTGGATCTCTGCACTATGCAGCGTGCCTCATTTTGGTCCTCCGGAAGTTCCTGTCTAGTTAGGTAGGCCAGGAATGGTTCTGTCCACGGGGCAATAATGGCCATTATTTAATGGGCTGAAGGTGTTATTTCGGTGGCGGAGCCTCCGATTGTGTCAAAGAGTTCAGTATTGGGTATTTTGGCCGGGTCCGGACTGTTGTTACCGGTGTCCCCTTCCCATACTACGGATGGCTTGAATAGCCTTTCCAAAAATATGTTGGGGGGACCGCATCACATTTTGCGCCGATGCTGGCGAGGATATCCACCGCCTGATTGTTTTCCCGAGCCACATGGTGAAATTCGAGCCCCTTGAACCGAGCTGACATTTTTAGGACAGAGTTTCGATAGGCCGCCATTTTCGGATCCTTGGCGTCAAAGTCTCCATTTATTTGGGATATTGCGAGGTTTGAATCCCCACGCACCTCCAGGCGTTGAATGCCCATGGAGACGGCCATCCAAAGACCATGCAATAGAGCTTCGTATTCAGCTGCATTGTTGGAGTATGTATAAAATATTTGCAATACGTACTGAACGGTATCTCCGGTTGGGGACGTCAGGACGACACCAGCCCCTAGACCAGCCAGCATTTTAGAACCGTCGTAGTGCATGATCTAATTGGAGTATGCGCCGTACTCTTTAGGGAGTTCGGCCTCCGTCCATTCGGCGACGAAGTCGGCCAATACTTGCGACTTAATGGCTCGTCGAGGTTTGTATGTTATGTCGAGCGGGAGGAGCTCAATGGCCCATTTGGCAATCCGGCCCGTAGCGTCGCGGTTGTTTATAATATCATTAAGTGGCACGTCCGAGGCTACTGTAATTGAACACTCTTGAAAGTAGTGTTGCAGCTTCCGCGATGCCATGAATACCGCATATGCTATATTTTGGTAATGCGGGTACCATGATTTGCATGGAGTGAGGACAGTGGATACATAGTATACCGGCTTCTGAAGAGGGAATTTATGTCCGTCCGCTTCTCGTTCGACAACGAGCACCGCGCTTACAACTTGATGAGTTGCCGCGATGTACAACAGCATTGGTTCGCCGATGTTTGGTGCGGCCAGGATTGGGTTGGTTGCCAAGATGGCCTTTATTTCTTCCAATCCGGCTGTGGCCGCGTCCGTCCACTCGAAGTTTTCGGTGCGCCGAAGGAGGTGATAAAGGGGTAAAACCTTTTCTCCTAAGCGGGAGATAAAGCGGCTTAGAGCCGCCACGCATCCAGTTAACTTCTGCATTTGTTTGAGGTCTGTTGGGGTAGCCAACTGTGACAAAGCTCGGATTTTGGCCGGATTAGCTTCAATACCTCTACTGGAGACAATGAAACCCAGGAGCTTTCCAGCTGGTACGCCGAAAACGCATTTTTCCAGATTGAGCTTGATGTTGTATGTTCGGAGGTTGTCGAATGTGAGCCTCAAGTCGTCTATCAAAGAGTCAACGTGTTTGGTTTTGACGACCACATCGTCTACGTATGCCTCTACTGTTTTGCCGATTTGTTTCTCCAGACATGTCTGAATCATGCACTAATATGTTGCGCCGGCGTTTTTGAGCCCAAAAGACATTGTGTTAAAACAGAAGGGACCGTATGGTGTGATGAATGCCGTTGCGGCTTGGTCGGACTCCGCCATCTTGATTTGGTGGTAACCGGAGTATGCGTCGAGGAAACACAATGACTCGTGTCCTGTGGTAGCATCAATGATTTGATCGATGCGTGGGAGGGGGAAGGGATCCTTTGGGCAAGCTTTATTGAGGTCTTTGAAATCGACACAAAGGCGCCAGGATTTGTCCTTCTTTGGTACCATCACCAGGTTTGCTAGCCAGTCCGGGTGTTTTATTTCTCTGATGAATCCGGCCTCCAATAACTTGGCTAGTTCCTCTCCCATGGCCTGTCTCTTAGGTTCGGAGAAACGCCGAAGAGCTTGCTTGACCGGCTTGAATCCCTTTAGGATATTGAGGTTATGCTCGGCCAGCCTGCGTGGGATTCCTGGCATGTCCGAGGGATGCCAGGTGAATATGTCCCAGTTCTCGCGCAGGAACTCTCGTAGTGCGGCGTCCACAGCGGGGTTTAACTGTGCCCTGATGGAGGCTGTTTTTGTAGGGTCCGTTGGGTGGACTTGGAATTTGACTATTTCATCCGCTGGTTTAAAAAAGGTGGACTTGGGTCTCTTGTCGAGTATCACGTCGTCCCTGTCCACTGTGGAGTGTAGCGTGGTTAATTCCTCGGTCGAGAGGGCTTCAGATAATGCTTCGAGGGCCAATGCACCTGTTTTGTTTTCAAGCGCGGAGTGCTATGTCCGGATCGCTGGCGAGAGTGATGATTCCGTTGGGCCCGGGCATTTTGAGCTTCATGTACCCGTAATGGGGTACGGCTTGGAAGATTGTGAACGCCTCCCGTCCTAAAAGAGCGTGATAACCACTGCTGAACGGGGCCACTTGGAATGTAATTTCTTCGGACCTGTAATTATCCGGCGTGCCGAATACCACATCTAGTGTGATTTTCCCAGCACAGCGTGCTTCCCAACTGGGGATGATTCCTCTAAAGGTTGTGCTACTTTGCTCAATGCGGTTCCAGTCTATTTCCATCTTTCGAAGAGTTTCCTTGTAGATGAGGTTTAATCCGCTGCCGCCATCCATGAGTACTTTGGTGAGTCGAAAGTCGTCCACGATTGGACTGAGGACCAGTGCGGCTGGTGCTCGGGCTGTTCGGAATTTAGGTTCGTCACTGGCATTGAAGGTAATAGCCGTGTCACTCCATGGATTTATTGCTGCTACGTGGAAGATTTCGGTCATGCTGCGGAGTGTTCACTTGCGCCTATTATTTGACGCGAAGGTCTCAAAGACTGTTAACACCGTATTGTTATCCACGGGATGGTGCTCTGTGGTATTTGGGAGAAGAAGATCCTCACCACTTTTGGCCACCTGCCGGAGTATCCAACATGCTCTAAGGTTGTGCGTTGGTATTGTATCCGTTGTACTATGAATTTTGCAGGGTCAGTTGAGCCATCCCTCCAGTACGGTTCCATGCCCTATAGAGGGTTTTTTCTTTTTGGTAGTTGACATGGGTGTATTGTGATAATGCACCCTTTTATTTCGGACTGGGTTTGTATTCAGGGCCGGATTATCCCAAAAATTTGTTTCGGTTTTCCAGGCACTTTCCATCGCACAATACTTTCGTACTATGGATGCCAAGTCAGCGAAGCGTGTTATCTCACGGCGATTTATGGCATTAAGGATTCCCTTGTCCGTGCAATTATTGCAGAAAAATAGGATTGCGTCTTCCTCGCGACAGTCCTTAACCTTGTTTCGCAAGGAGGAATCTGGCCCAATAGTGATGTGCTATTTCCTGGGGCTCTTGCCTGATGTGGGAAAGATCGCTTATGTTTGGGTGGGTGGGTGGAATTGAATCGAACCCTTACCCGATCTGGGATCCAGGGGCCGAGGAGTTTCCAATTTTGGAAGTTCCGGTTCCTGGGTGTTACCCGATAATCCTAGCCTGCTGCCTGACTCTAAGTTCAGGGATTGGATGTTGTCCTCCCGCGAACGGGCGTCCGGCTCGGAGAGCTCGGGAATCCAGACATAGTTGGTCCTCAAGATAGAGGAAAGGTCACCGCATTGTTCCTCCACCACTGCAATATGATGGGTGACCAGTGGAGAGTTAATCTCCCTTTGATCGGGTTTAAGCCCAATCCGATCATAGTCCATAGTGACTCCCAAGGCAGCGATGCGACCCAAGAGCTCGTTTAAGGAGGCGAGCTCCATTGGATCCATCTGTTCAGCGAGTGCCGATTTGACGTGGTGGCTATTTTTGATGACCCGAGAATCATCGTCGGTGCGGCGGCCGAACAGGCGGTCATGATGAAACCGCCTAGACGGAGAGTTTGGCCGACAGCCAAAGCTCCCCCAACAGTAGTACCGTCTTTAAAGACGAGACGAGACATCCTTCCTTCTGGCGACGGCACAGAGGAACTCTCAATGAAAGCACCAATGTGGTGTCAAAACCGGCGGATCTCGGGTAGGGGGTCCCGAACTGTGCGTCTAAGGCGGATGGTAACAGGAGGTAGGGAACACAATGTTTTACCCAGGTTCGGGCCCTCTTGATGGAGGTAAAACCCTATGTCCCGCTTGATTAATATTGATGATATGGGTAGTACAAGAGTAGATCTACCACGAGATCGGAGAGGCTAAACCCTAGAAGCTAGCCTATGGTATGATTGTATGTTGTCCTACGGACTAAAACCCTCCGGTTTATATAGACACCGGGGGGGGGCTAGGGTTACACAAGGTCGGTTACAAAGGAGGAGATATACATATCCGTATTGCCTAGCTCGCCTTCCATGCCAAGTAGAGTCCCATCCGGACACGAGACGAAGTCTTCAATCTTGTATCTTCATAGTCTAACAGTCCGGCCAATGGATATAGTCCGGCTGTCCGGAGACCCCCTAATCCAGGACTCCCTCAACAGTCGTCTATGTACAGACCAATCTTGAAGAAAATAATGGCACAAACATATATGTAGGTCATTCAAAATCAATTGTCAAGTCCTGGATAGGAATTATTAGCATGAACACTAACCTTAGTCGGATTACTAGGAGAAATCATTTGCACAGATGAAACAACTAATTAATCACTTATCACTTGTACCATTCAAGCAATCAATATACTACACGGATCTAATGAAACTTACTCAGATTTCATGGATTGGGAGAACATAACCATAGGATTTCTATTCCAAAAAGGGGGAGGCAGGAGTAACCAGAGAAACCCTATGATCTATTTGACACATAAATGGGTATAGATGACTAATCAGTTATCCGTCGTCGCCGGAGTGGTCGTCGGAGTCGTCGCCGGGGTTGTTTCCCAAGTCGTCACTAGAGTCGGTGTGGAACTCCGCCTCCTATTGTGGAACCATGATGCCGTTGATGACGTAAGGGTGCAGCTATACCTCGCCGGCGGTGATGACAACCTCTGTCTCCATCTCCACGCCGTGCTCCGGTGCTTCAGCGGCCCTGGCGTCACCACTCCCTCCGATGGGGCGCTTCAGCCGCATCCTCATACACTGATGGCTTTGAGGACTAAGAGTGGCGTCGAGGATGCAAGTGGAGAGAGAGGATTGTGTGTGTGGTGAGGATGGGGGGTGCGGCCGCTCGGGCGCACCATTAATATGGAGTAGTGGGAGTAGTGGGAGAGAGTCAGACGACGGTCAAACCACTGGCTCACCTCCTGGTGAGCCTGCGCAGCGGACTGCTGGCATGCCTACCGTCATTTCACACATCTAGTCGCACGCCTCCCGATGACACTGCGCAGCAAGCACGCCTCCACCAATTCACTGCTACTTCTTGAGCTTGCGTTGGTTTTTCCCTTGAAGAGGAAAGGGTGATGCAGCAAAGTAGAGTAAGTATTTCCCTCAGTTTTGAGAACAAAGGTATCAATCCAGTAGGAGACAATGCACAAGTCACCGAATACCTACAAACAAACAACAACTTGCACCCAATGCGATAAAGGGGTTGTCAATCCCTTCACGGTTACTTGCAAAGGTGAGATCAGATAGAGATAGATAAACGGTAAAGTAAATATTCTTGGTATTTTTGGTTTATAGATCGGAAACTAGTATGATGGAAACTAGAACTTGTATGATGGAAAATAGACCCCGGGGCCATAGGTTTCACTAGAGGCTTCTCTCATGATAGAAAATAATACGGTAGGTGAACAAATTATTGTTGAGCAATTGATAGAAAAGCTCAAAGTTATGATGATATCTAAGCCAATGATCATGAATATAGGCATCACATCTGTGTCAAGTAGACCGAAATGATTCTGCATCTACTACTATTACTTCACACATCGACCTCTATCCAGCATGCATCTAGAGTATTAAGTTCGTAAAGAATGGAGTAACGCATTAAGCAAGATGGCATGATGTAGAGGAATTAACTCAAGCAATATGATGAAAACCCCATCTTTTTATCCTCGATGGCAACAATAAAATACGTGCCTTGCTGCCCCTACTATCATTGGGAAAGGACACTACAAGATTGAACCCAAAGCTAAGCACTTCTCCCATTGCAAGAACAACCAATCTAGTTGGCCAAACAAACCGATAGTTCGAAGAGAATGACAAAGATATCAAATCGTGCATATAAGAATTCAGAGGAGATTCAAATAATATTCATAGATAAGCTAATCATAAATCCACAATTCACCGGATCTCGGCAAACACACCGCAAAAAAGTATTACATCGAATACATCTCCAAGAACATCAAGGAGAACATGGTATTGAGAATCAAAGAGAGAGAAGAAGCCATATAGCTACTAGGTATGGACCTGTAGGTCTGAGGTAAACTACTCACGCTTCATCGGAAGGGCAATAGAGTTGATGTAGAAGCCCTCCGTGATCGAATCCCCCTCCGGTAGGACGCCAGAAAAGGCCCCTAGATGGGATCTCACGGGTACAGAAGGTTTCTACGGCGGAAAATTGTTTACGCGGCTCCCTTGGTTGGATTGGGGATATATGGGAATATATAGGTGAAGAAACTAGGTACGGAAGTGCGTGAAGGGCCCACAAGGGTGGGGTTGCGCCCTATCCCCTGGGTGTGCCCTCCGTCCTTGTGGTCGTCTCGTGGCTCCTCGACTTCATCTCCAAGTCTTCTGGTTGTCTTCTAGTCCAAGAAAAATCACCGCGGAGGTTTTATTCCGTTTGGACTCCGTTTGGTATTCCTTTTCTAAGAAACTCTAAAACAAGGAAAAAAACAGAAACTACATGATCATGCAAAGCAATATGACAATGATGGAGCGTGTGATAATGAACGGAACAGTGAAAAGTTGCATTGCAATATATCTCGGAATGGCTATGGAAATGCCATAATAGGTAGGTATGGTGGCTGTTTTGAGGAAGGATGTGTGGTGGGTTTATGATACCGGCGAAAGTTGCGCGGTACTAGAGAGGCTAGCAACGGCGGAAAGGTGAGAGTGCGTATAATCCATGGACTCAACATTAGTCATAAAGAACTCACATACTTATTGCAAAAATCTATTAGTTATAGAAACAAAGTACTACACGCATGCTCCTAGGGGGATAGATTGCTATGAAAAGACTATCGCTCGTCCCCGACCGCCACTCATAAGGAAGGCAATCAATAAATAAATCATGCTCCGAATTCATCACATAACGGTTCACCATACGTGCATGCTACGGGAATCAAAAACTTTAACACAAGTATTTCTCAAATCCACAATTACTCACTAGCATGACTCTAATATCACCATCTTCATATCTAAAAACAACCATAAGGAATCAAACTTCTCATAGTATTCAATGCACTTTATATGAAAGTTTTTATTATATCCCTCTTGGATGCCTATCATATTAGGACTAAATTTATAACCAAAGCAAATTACCATGCTGTTTAGAGACTCTCAAAATAATATAAGTGAAGCATGAGAGTTCATCAATTTCTATAAAATAAAACCACCGCCGTGCTCTAAAAGGTATAAGTGAAGCACATAGAGCAAAATTGCCTAGCTCAAAAGATATAAATGAAGCACATAGAGCATTCTAAGAAATCACGATTCATGTGTGTCTCTCTCAAAAGGTGTGTATGGCAAGGATGATTGTGGAAAACTAAAAAGCAAAGACTCAAATCTTACAAGACGCTCCAAGAAAAACACATATCATGTGGTGAATAAAAATATAGCCTCAAGTAAAGTTACTGACAGACGAAGACGAAAGAGGGGATGCCTTCCGAGCATCCCCAAGCTTAGGATCTTGGTTGTCCTTGAATATTACCTTGGGGTGCCTTGGGCATCCCCAAGCTTAGGCTCTTGACATTCCTTATTCTATAGTCCATCAAATCCTTACCAAAAACTTGAAAACTTCACAACACAAAACTCAAACAGAAAATCTCATAAGCTCTGTTAGTAAAACAAAATAAATCACCACTTTTGGTACCGTTGTGAACTAATTCTTTATTGATATTGGTGTAATATATATTGTATTCCAACTTTTCCATGGTTCATACCCCCCCTCCCGATATTAGCCATAGATTCATCAAAATAAGTAAACAACACATAGAAAACAGAATCTGTCAAAAACAGAACAGTCTGTAGCAATCTAGAGATTTCGAATACTTCTGTAATTCCAAACAATCTGAAAAAATAGGACAACCTAAGAAATTTGTTTATTAATATTCTTCAAAATAATTAGTATTTTATCGCGCTTCTGCTAATAATGAAAATTAGTCTCCTAGGCGCAATTTTTTTTGTTTTTCAGCAAGATCAAATCAATTATCACAGTAAGCTATCCCAAAGGTCTTACTTGGCACAAACACTAATTAAAACACAAAAACTACTTCGAACCAGAGGCTATATAAATTATTCAATGCAAAACATTACCTAAAAATCAAGAACAAAAATAGAATTGGGTTGCCTCCCAACAAGCGCTATTGTTTAACGCCCTTAGCTAGGCATAAAACATGAATAGATCTAGGTAATTTTATCTTTGGCACGCAATCCATAAGTGGCTCTCATAATAGATTCATAAGGCAATTTAATTTTCTTTCTTGGGAAGTGTTCCATGCCCTTCCTTAACGGAAATTGAAATCTAATGTTTACTTCTTTCATATCAATAATTGCACCAATAGTTCTAGGGAAAGGTGTACCAAGAATAATAGGACATGTAGGATTGCAATCTATATCAAGAAAAATTAAATCTACGGGCACATAATTCCTATTTGCAACAATAAGAACATCATTAATCCTTCCCATAGGTTTCTTAATAGTGGAATCCACAAGATGCAAATTTAAAGAACAATCATCAAATTCATGGAAACCTAACACATCACATAAAGTTTTTGGAATCGTGGAAACGCTAGCACCCAAATCACACAAAGCATGGCACTCATAATCTTTAATCTTAATCTTAATAGTAGGTTCCCACTCATCATAAAGTTTCCTAGGGATAGAAACTTCCAACTCAAGCTTTTCTTCAAGAGATTGCATCATAGCATCAATGATATGTTTAGTAGAAGCTTTGTTTTGATTATTAGCACGAGGAGAATTAAACATAGATTGCAACAAGGAAATACAATCTATTAAAGAATAATTATCATAATTAAATTCCTTGAAATCCAAAAGAGTGGGTTCATTGCTACTTAAAGTTTTGACCTCTCCAATCCCACTTTTATCAATTTTTGCTTCAAGATCTAAAAACTCTGAATCATTGGGACGCCTTTTAACTAAAGTTGACTCATCTCCAGTCCCATCTTTATCAAGATTTATATTGGAAAACAAAGATTCAATAGGAGTCACATCAATCACTTTAAGATCTTCATCATTATTTTCACGGAAACTAGAAGAACATGTCTTTACAAACCAATCTTTTTTAGCACGCATCTTAGCGGTTCTTTCTTTGCACTCATCAATGGAAATTCCCGTAGCTTTGAGAGACTCATTGATATCATGCTTATGCGGAATAGATCTAAGTTTCAAAGAAACAACATTAACATAAATTCTATCCATGTTCCTAGACAAATCATCAATCTTAAGCAATTTTTCTTCAATCAAAGCATTGAAATTCTTTTGCGAACTCATAAATTCTTTAACACTATTCTCAAAATCAGAGGGCATCTTATTATACTTTCCATAAGAATTGTTGTAGGAATTACTAGGAAACGGCCTAGGATTAAAATTACCTCTATACGCGTTATTACCAAAATTGTTCCTACCAACAAAATTAACGTCCATAGATTCATTATTATCTTCAATCAAAGTAGACAAAGGCATATCATTAGGATCAATAGAAGCACTCTTGCTAGCAAACAATTTCATAAGCTCATCCATCTTTCCACTCAAAACAATCTCTTCAATCGCATGCACTTTTTTATTACTAGAAGATCGTTCAGTATGCCATTGACCATAATATTATCTAGGAGTTTAGTTGCTTCTCCTAAAGAAATTTCCATAAAAGTACCTCCCAGTGCTGAATCTAAAAGATTTCTAGAAGCAAAATTCAATTCGGCATATTTTTTTTTGTATAATCGTCCACAAATTCAAACCATGAGTAGGGCAATTTCGTATCATCAATTTCATCTTCTCCCAAGATTGTACAACATGTTCATGATCAAGTTGCTTAAAATTCATAATATCGTTCCTAAGCAAGATGATCTTAGTGGGAGGAAAGTACTTGGAAATAAAAGCATCTTTACACTTCTTCCATGAATCAATACTATTTTTAGGAAAAAAATGAAAACTAAGTTTTAGCACAATCTCGAAGCGAGAACAAAAATAGCTTCAATTTAACAATATCATTATCCACATATTTTTTCTTTTGCATATCACACAAATCAACGAAATTATTAAGATGGGATGCATCATCTTCACTTGGAAGGCCTGAGAATTGATCTTTCATAACCAGATTTAGCAAAGTAGCATTAATTTCACAAGATTCCGCATTAGTAGTGGGAGCAATCAGACTACTAATAAAATCATTATTATTGGTGTTGGAAAAGTCACACAATTTGGTATTCACTTGAGCCATCGTGACAAAGCAAGCAATCCAACGCACGAGCACACAAGAAGCAAGCAAAGAAGATGAATGGAAGAGGGGCGAAGAAAAGGCAATTTTTTGAAAATCATTTTAGAAGTGGGGGAGAGGAAAATGTGAGGCGAATGGCGAATAATGTAATGCAAGAGATGAGAGTTTATGATGGGTACTTCGTATGTCTTGACTTGGCGTAGATCTCCCCGGCAACGGCGCCAAAACTTATTCCTGCTACTTCTTGAGCTTGTGTTGGCTTTTCCCTTGAAGAGGAATGGGTGATGCAGCAAAGTAGAGTAAGTATTTCCCTCAGTTTTGAGAACCAAGGTATCAATCCAGTAGGAGACAACGCACAAGTCACCGAATACCTGCACAAACAAACAACAACTTGCACCCAATGCGATAAAGGGGTTGTCAATCTATCGGCGTTCTGGGAATTGGGGTACCCAGACTTGCCTGTCTGCGGCCCATGACGTGGCTCCATCGATGGCCCGGTATGGCCCATCTTCAACATCAACAACTCAAG
>NC_041386.1:467133367-467137108 GCF_002162155.2 Triticum dicoccoides
ATATCAATGCAAGGTGCACCTCGCGAGGTTTGTATGACGTGAGCCATGACGACCAAGGCCAGGCGGGCACCAGCGGGCGCAATGTACTAGTTTCCTCTTTGGTGCTAAGGATGCAAGCAGAGGTGCAGTGTAACGCCCATGCTGCGGCTATATCTCCACGTGTCGAAGCACGACTTAGAGGCATAACCGCATTGTAAGCAATGTCGCAAGTGGGATAATCTTCACACAACCCATGTAATGAATAAGGAAAGAGATACATAGTTGGCTTACAATCGCCACATCACTCAATGGCATAAATATAGCATTACAATCATCCAGATACAATCAAGGTCCGACTACGGAACCAAAATAAAGACAACCCCAAATGCTACAGATCCTCGATCGCCCCAACTGGGCTCCATTACTAATCAACTAAAAACGGAACAACATAACGAACACGATCTTCATCGAGCTCCTCCTTGAGCTCGATTGCGTCACCTACACGGTATTGTCGGCACCTGCAAACTGGTTTTGGAAGTAATCTGTGAGTCACGGGGACTCAACAATCTCACAACCTCGCGATCAAGACTATTTAAGCTTATGTGTAGGAAAAGGTATTTGAGGTGGAGCTGCAGCAAGCACTAGCATATATGGTGGCTAACATACGCAAATGAGAGCAAGAAGAGAAGGCAAAGCACGTTCGAGAATCTATGATCAAGAAGTGATCCTAGACTACTTACGTTCAAGCATAACCGTGTTCACTTCCCGGACCCCGCCGGAAAGAGACCATCACGGCTACACACGCGGTTGATGCATTTTAATTAAGATAACTTTCAGGTTTTCTACAACCGGACATTAACAAATTCCCATCTGCCCATAACCGCGGGCACGGCTTTCGAAAGTTCAAATTCCCATCTGTCCCAACTTAGCCCATCACAAGCTCTCACGGTCAATAAAGGATATTCCTTCTCCCAAGACAACCCGATCAGACTCGGAATCCCGATTACAAGACATTTCGACAATGGTAAAAAAAGACCAGCAAAGCCACCCAGATGTGCCAACAAATCCCGATAGGATCTGCACATATCTCGTTCTCAGGGCACACCGAATGAGCAAGACGTCGGTTGGCATAAACCCTAGTTGCCCAGGGGGCGCCGGACATCGCTCAGGTTGGACCAACACTTAGAGAAGCACTGGCCCAGGGGGGTTAAAATAAAGATGACCCTTGGTTGGCCGACCCAAGGGAAAAAAAGGCTAGGTGGCAAATGGTAAAACCAATGTTGGGCCTTGCTGGAGGAGTTTTATTCAAGGCGAACTGTCAAGGGGGTCCCATTATAACCCAACCGTGTAAGGAACGCAAAATCAAGGAACATAACACCGGTATGACGGAAACTAGGGCGGCAAGAGTGGAACAAAACACCAAGCATAAGGCCGAGCCTTCCACCCTTTACCAAGTATATAGATGCATTAATTAAATAAGAGATATTGTGATATCCCAACAATAATCATGTTCCAACAAGGAACAAACTCCAATCTTCACCTGCAACTACCAACGCTATAAGAGGGGCTGAGCAAAGCGGTAACATAGGCAAACAACGGTTTGCTAGGACAAGGTGGGTTAGAGGTTTGACATGGCAATATGGGAGGCATGATAAGCAAGTGGTAGGTATCGCAGCATAGGCATAGCAAAAGAGCGAGCGACTAGCAAGCAAAGATAGAAGTGATTTCGAGGGTATGGTCATCTTGCCTGCAAAGTTCTCCGAGAAGACGAAAAGCTTGATCCTTGTAAGCGTACTCAACGGGCTCTTCGATCACGAACTCATCTCCTGGCTCTAAAGCAAGAACACAAGCAAAGGGAGACACAATCAACCACAGTGCAATGCGCAAGCATCATGATGCAAAACATGGCATGATATGCGGGATGTAATATGCAATGCATATGCATGTTTCGGAAAGGAAAGGTTGAACCTGGTCTCAACTTGGAAATTCAAGAGTGCCACTGGAAAGAGGAGTTGATTTCGGTCGAAATCGATATAAAGATCACCAGAATCGGATGCACGGTTTGCAAATGACAACCAAAACAAATATGACACCGATCTGCGATTAACAGCACGAGGCCATCTAAATGCATCAAGAACAACAAGCTACATCACTCTAACATAGAAAAAAAATACATGGCAGGGATCCGCTCAAGATGCTTGACAAAAGATGAACACTAAGCTACGGCTAATTCACTCAAGATGCTTGACAAAAGATGAACACTGAGCTACGGCTAATTCACTCAAGATGCTTGACAAAAGATGAACACTGAGCTACGGCTAATTCACTCAATAGTAGGTTCAAACAAGCATGGAAATAGAGCGAAAGATATCAGGTTACAGACTTAGTGAAAATAACATGTCAGGAATTAACATCAGGAAGTAATGTTTAGAGCAAGATATCAACATGCTACAAGAACATAACATGGCAAAGCAAGGCATGGCATGAAGTTACTCAAAGCATACAACAAAAGTCCCTTACTGACCATAAGCCAAAAGGGATCAGAAAATACAATGGCAACCATGTGAACATAGCAACTTTCGTTAACAGATTCAGACTTGGTAGAAAACTGGAACATGGCAAAACAGATATCAAGTAGGCATGTTTACGAGCTCGATGCACTCACCACAAGGCATTGCATGCCAAACTAAGCATACACCCAGCAAGTAGACATGGCATAGAAGCTAAACATGGCAAGAACAACAACATAGCATGCATGGATCAACTACAATATTCTCGGCAACAATGCTTAACACGTAAACATTCTGCCAGGAACATTATATAGAAAAAGTAGACCTCGATTGACTCAAGCTAGGGTGCTCCATAAATGCAAACAAAGACATGGATGGATAGGGCACCACAATATCTACAAAACATCCTTACTGATCATGCTCAAAAGAGGCATGGATCACTCTTTAGCAACATGAATACATGGCATAAAAATATAATCAGGGAAATGACTTAGAAGATTTCTAAGTCCCTGAAATCAGCAACATTACGAGGGCTACTTTGCATGCTTGTGCTGGACAACAGAGATCACAAAAATACATGGCATACACCCCTGTAAAGATGGCATGGCATACTTCAAAACACATGTAGGACTCAAGTTCATAGGAGGCACACATTAATCATGGCAAAAATGACAAAAGTCCAATTGCTGATAAGAATCTGAAACTAATATAAACTAGCACTATTGAAACATCATTTAGGGCATCAAGATGAGCTCAAATGAACATGGTGCAATGGAATGAAATGAAGTACCCGTCGAGACGAACAATTCGATATGCCACACGCACGAATCAGAGCAACACACAAGAAGTTATGGAATGATGAACAGCGGCATATGAATCTGGAAACTTCGGGGACTTAGTGAAATTTTACCTCCACAAAAAGTCAACGCGGGATCGAGCGGAGCGGGACGGATCCGGCCGTTTGGTTGGAGGGATGGGTGGATGTCGTCCACCCCGACGAGATCGCCGGAGTTGGCCGGAGTTGCGCCGGAGACAGACAAGAAGACGCTCGGGGAGGTGCAGGGGTGTGGGATCCGGCGGAGGAGGTCGGCGGGAGGCCATGGCAGGTGCGGCGGCGAGCTCCTGGGCACCAGGCAGGGGCGGCGGGCGCGCTCGCCGGCCGGAGCGGCCTGCCGGCGTCGAAGGGCGGCGAGCCCGAGCCGGGTCAAGACCTTGCGCGAGGAGGTGCGGTGGTGGCGGCCGGAGGTGGAGC
>NC_041386.1:467137608-467169932 GCF_002162155.2 Triticum dicoccoides
CGGGCGGCGGAGTGCCTCGGGTGGTGCGTGGCGCGATGACGAACGCCAGCGAGTCGGCGGGGTGCTCCGGCGAAGTCCGGCAAAGGGCGCGGCGGCGGCGTGCAGACCGGCGACGCGGGCTCTCCGAGGGCGGCCCCGGGCCCCGACGGGCTTCAGCGGGCTTGCCCCGGGCCTGGGCGGGCCGCGGAGGAGAGAGAAGGCGGCGGTGGGATGGCGGCGGGGTGACTGGCGCGTCTGGATGGGCTGCGGAGGCGGCTGCGGCTGAGGTGGCGCACTCCGATTGGTCGGAGTGATGTGGCGGCGGGGTGGACGCGTCCGGCGGCGGAGTGGACATGTCCGGTGGCGCGCGGAGGAAGGAGGTTAGGGTTTCATCTGCGCGAAAAATCCGGGAGGCACACAAATATATAGGTAGAGGGAGCTAGGAGAGTCCAAATGAGATGCGGTTTTCGGCCACGCGATCGTGATCGAACGACCGAGATGATGGAGGGGGTTTAGGTGGGTTTTGGGCCACTTTGGAGAGGTTTTGGGCTGCAACACACATGAGGCCTTTACGGTTCCTCGGCTAACCGTTGGAGTACCAAACGAAGTGCAAATGGCACGAAACTTGACAGGCGGTCTACCGGTAGTAAACCAAGGCCGCATGACAAGTCTCGGTCCAATCCGAGAATGTTTAACACCCGCACACGAAAAGAGGTAAAAGGAGACGCGGGAGGACATAGGAGCGCTGGATTGCAAAACGGACAACGGGGAAAATGCTCAGATGCATGAGACGAACATGTATGCAAATGCGATGCACATGATGACATGATATGAAATGCATGGCACGCAGGCAAATGACAAGGCAACAACAGCGAATAACTGGAAGACACCTGGCACATCGGTATCGGGGCGTTACAACACTCCACCACTACGAGAGGATCTCGTCCCGATATCTAGAATGGCACCGGAGGGAAAACGGAAGAGAAAGAGAAGAGGTAAAACTAAGTTGCTTCTTTGACAAACGAGTGAAACCAAAGAACCTTGAAAAGGTTAAACCAATTCGAGAAAATAATACAACGGAGATGAGTGAAGTTGAAGACACTCCGTCAGAAAAGAGGAGCAAGGAAGAACAAATTCAGACAGCACTCCGGTTGAAAAGTGATGCAAGACTTGATAAGATGAAAAGTACTTGAGCAGAGGGCACAACACTCCGGTTAAAAGGATAAGCATGAAAAGGTCATGATGTTCACAATTCTAGATGATGACTGAAAAGAGCAACATCACAAAGCCTTCGGAAGAAATGAAAGAATGGAATGGAATGGACGGAGGGAAACAAGATCTTGAGAGAGCACGCTTACAACAAATGCTGGAACGGAGTTGTTGGATTATCGACAACGAAAGGATAAGCTTTAAGTGGGCTTATGGAAAATATCTCAAAATTATGAGGTGAAATTCTGCCACTAACGAAACAATAGATTGGCTTGATATCAAGAAGGAGACGAGAAACTTATTCACCGGGAGGATAAATGAAGAACTTGAGTCATTTATAAGCACCATAAATAGCAACAATCCTTAGGGAAGGCTTTAGGTGAAATATAACCCAAGATAACTCCAATGACGAGATTGGTTGATTTAAAATGCCTCATTCTTGATAACTTGTGAATCATGAAACACGAAGGAAAATTATCAACAATGACATAACACCACCTCAAATGATAAGGTAGAAAGAATTACACTCTCGATTGCAAGATGAAGAATACTTGAGATCCTCTGAAAAGAATCTTGATGAACACTTCGTGAAGGAATTAAATCCTTGATGAACCATCATGTAGAACCTTCATTAAGAACTCCGGTAACAAAAGAAATGATCAATCGACATGAAAGAGAAGTTGAAAACACAAGGTGAAGACTTGCAATGATTAGATGGATCTTCGTGACGAGAAGATTGAGAGAGCTTGGAATTCCGGGAAAAGAAAAGATAAGGCATTTCGAACCGAGAATGTGATATGAAGAACCTCCGGAATAAGGAATTGAATTCACTCGATGAAACAAGAATAAGAATTACATTATGCGCATCCTTCACCAATTAAATTGATGACAAACAATGGATTTGGCATACTACTTATTCTCGTAGAAAATATTAAGATAGATATAGTGAAAAATTGAGAAGGTCTTTGATGATCCACCTGTAGGATGAAAGAATGAATGAATCTGTATGATAATGAAAGAGAAGAACTCTTGAATGAACCACCGTAAGAATTAGAAATGAATGAAGTAAAGGGATGAATCACCGGTAAGAATTAGAGAACGAAAGAAGATACTTGAGGAAATCTAGATAGATGAGAATGAAGAGATCACGAGCTGATTAGAGATCACTTGAACGATGCACCGGTAAGATTTGGAGAATGTGAGCTAAAAGCTGAAATGAATAATCCCGAAATGATGGCCTTCGTAGAATCAAACTGAAAAGATTCCTGAATAACTCCAGAAGGGTGAAAAGAATTCTCACAATCAAAAACAATTATGAGAGGGTGGCAACAGCTAGAATCATGAATCTTGAAGAGAGTGGAGCAAGATTAAAGAGAAACTCTTCTTCGGTCTTCAAAATCCGAGAATTACGATGAGAAACACCACCATGAATTATTGAGGCACTCCGAAATGAAAATTAGAAAGGTTGAACCAATGATGAAAGAATTTTAAAGATCATGGAGAAAGGCATATGACTGATGATGAATCATTCTTACGTCAAACTTGGAAGAATTTGAGAAGCTCCGGAAAGGATTAGAAGAGTCAGGTAAGATCCTAGGAAAAGACCTGTGGGTTAGGGCCCACTCAAAAGATACACCATTGAACAATTACTTGAAAGATATTGCACTGGTTGATTTAAATGGCTTGGAAGAGATAACAACCTCAAAATAGCTGAACGAATTGAGAATGGAAACAAATCTTCGAGATATCTTCATCACTCCGGTCCAAATGAATAGCGAGAAATGGAATGATAATAAGGTGCACCGGCATGGAGAACATTTGAAACGAGTTAAAGGATATGACCAACACCAAAAGCTTGAATTGCATCCACCGGAGAAGAAAAGGAATGAAGAATGATGAACTTGAAGCTCCGTTAGAATCTTCATGAGAATCATCAGATTAGAATATTGATGGAAAAGAATGGAGAGACTTCACATCAATAAGATGGATACTCGATAAAGAAATCTGAGTCCTTGAAGAAACAAGGGTGGGAGGGTGGGAAAACAAAGGCAGCTTGGGACGAATGAAATGAACGCCGTTGAGAAGAACTGAGATTGGATCTTGCAAATGTTGAAGTGATCGGATCCACTTGAAGGGAAGCTCACCGGTTGAGAAGAAATTGAAATGACAAACTCGATGATCGAGAAGGGTTAGTATTCACATAGAAATATGAGAACACCACTTAGAAAGGTATGGAATCAACATTTGACTTCGAAGCAACTCGAATACCACAGCTCAAAACAAAACAAAGGATTGGCTTGCAAAATAAGCCGGAACAAACATATGATAGAGATTTCGTCCGAAGTTTTCGTGGTGGGGCCTACACGGGCTCGATCGTACATCACCATCATGTACAAGGCAGTGCACATGACATACGAAGTGTCCCTGAGTCAGCATAGCCAAGGACTCTTTAAGACACAACGAGACCACTGTAAAACCAACCGTGGATAGGCGGACCACTAAACGTCGAACCCCAATTTCATATCATACATATGTCGGAAAGATATCCTAAGAGCTACTTGAATTCCCCACTTATAAACTCCCGAAACTTTCCGGTTATGCAATCAGGTGTTCGAGATACAAGGGAAGCATAATATCTCACCCAAAGCTAGCAAATCCTACATCCAGTTGTATCCATCCTTCAACACATAACCAAGAAACCTTCGGAAATCATTTACCTCAACCTTCGAAAAGCATCCGTTATACGAGTTATGGCAATACTCCCGAACTCCCTCCCCAGTACTGGGTGGCGTCGAGGTTATCTCACCAACAACTGCATAAAAGAGATTTTCGATGTCGGTGAAACACCCACGATACCAACTGGGGGGCTCCTAAGTCGGGGAAGGCTCTGATACCAACTTGTAACGCCCACGATGCGGCTATATCTCCACATGTCGAAGCACGACTTAGAGGCATAACCGCATTGTAAGCAATGTCGCAAGTGGGGTAATCTTCACACAATCCATGTAATGAATAAGGAAAGAGATACATAGTTAGCTTACAATCGCCATGTCACTGCTACGTCTTGAGCTTGCGTTGGTTTTCCCCGAAGAGGAAGGGATGATGCAACAGAGTAGCGTAAGTATTTCCCTCAGTTTTTGAGAACCAAGGTATCAATCCAGTAGGAGGCCACACTCAAGTCCCTCGTACCTGCACAAAACGATAGCTACTCGTAACCAACGCGATTAGGGGTTGTCAATCCCTTCAGGTCACTTACGAGAGTGAGATCTGATAGATATAATATTTTTTGGTATTTTTGGTATAAAGATGCAAAGTAAAAAGTAAAAGCAAAGTAAAAAAGCAAAGCAAGATTAAAGTAATGGAGATTGATATGATGAGAATAGACCCGGGGGCCATAGGTTTCACTAGTGGCTTCTCTCAAGAGCATAAGTATTCTACGTGGGTGAACAAATTACTGTTGAGCAATTGACAGAATTGAGCATAGTTATGAGAATATCTAGGCATGATCATGTATATAGGCATCACGTCCATGACAAGTAGATCGAAACGATTCTGCATCTACTACTATTACTCCACTCATCGACCGCTATCCAGCATGCATCTAGTGTATTAAGTTAAAACAGAGTAACGCCTTAAGCAAGATGACATGATGTAGAGAGATAAATTCATGCAATATGAAATATACCCCGTCTTGTTATCCTCGATGGCAACGATACAATACGTGCCTTGCTGCCCCTTCTGTCACTGGGTAAGGACACCGCAAGATCGAATCCAAAGCTAAGCACTTCTCCCATGGCAAGAACTACCAATCTAGTTGGCCAAACCAAATGGATAATTCGAAGAGACTTGCAAAGATAACCAATCATACATAATAGAATTCAGAGAAGATTCAAATATTATTCATAGATAGACTTGATCATAAACCCACAATTCATCGGTCTCAACAAATACACCGCAAAAAGAAGATTACATCGAATAGATCTCCACAAGAGAGGGGGAGAACTTTGTATTGAGATTTAAAGAGAGAGAAGAAGCCATCTAGCTACTAACTATGGACCCGAAGGTCTGAGGTAAACTACTCACACTTCATCGGAGGGGCTACGATGATGTAGAAGCCCTCCGTGATAACGGCCCTCTTCCGGTTGAGCTTCGGAACAGGCCCCAAGATGGGATCTCGTGGATACAGAAAGTTGCAGTGGTGGAATTAGGTTTTTGGCTCCTATTCTGATCGTTTGGGGGTATGTGTGTATATATAGGAGGAAGAAGTACGCCAGAGGAGCAACGAGGGGCTCACGAGGCAGGGGGCGCGCCCTAGGGGGGCGCCCCCCTCATGACCGCCTCTTTTGTTCCTTGGAGCAGGGTCCAAGTCTCCTGGATCACGTTCGGTGAGAAAATCATGTTCCCAAAGATTTTATTCCGTTTGGACTCCGTTTGATATTCCGTTTATCCGAAACACTGAAATAGGCAAAAAACAGCAATTCTGGGCCGAGCCTCCGGTTAATAGGTTAGTCCCAAAAATAATATAAAAGTGGATAATAAAGCCCAATATAGTCCATAACAGTAGATAATATAGCATGGAGCAATCAAAAATTATAGATACGTTGGAGACGTATCAGGCATCCCCAAGCTTAATTCCCGCTCGTCCTCGAGTAGGTAAATGATAAAAAGAGAATTTTTGATGCGGAGTGCTACTTGGCATAATTTCAATGCAAATCTTCTTAATTGTGGTATGAATATTCAGATTAGAAAGATTCAAGACAAAATTTTATATTGACATGAAAATAATAATACTTCAAGCATACTAACAAAGCAATTATGTCTTCTCAAAATAACATGGCCAAAGAAAGTTATCCCTACAAAATCATATAGTCTGGCTATGCTCCATCTTCACCACACAAAGTATTCAAATCATGCACAACCCTGATGACAAGCCAAGCAATTGTTTCATACTCTAACTTTTTCAATCTTCACGCAATACATGAGCGTGAGCCATGGATATAGCACTATAGGTGGAATATAATGGTGGTTGTGGAGAAGACAAAAAAGGAGGGGAAGATAGTCTAACATCAACTAGGCGTATCAACGGGCTATGGATATGCCCATCAATAGATATCAATGTGAATGAGTAGGGATTGCCATGCAACAGATGCACTAGAGCTATAAATGTATGAAAGCTCAACAAAAGAAACTAGTGGGTGTGCATCCAACTTGCTTGCTCACGAAGACCTAGGGCAATTTGAGGAAGCCCATTATTGGAATATACAAGCCAAGTTCTATAATGTAAAATTCCCACTAGTATATGAAAGTGACAACATATGACTCTCTATATGAAGTACATGGTGCTACTTTGAAGCACAATATACGAGACTCGCTATATCATGGTGCTACTTTGAAGCACAAGTGTGGTAAAAGGATAGTAGCATTGCTCATTTTTATTTATTTTCTTTTTTTTCTTTGGCCTTTCTCTTTTTTTAATTGGGACAATGCTCTATTGAATGATGATCATCACACTTTTATTTATTTGCAACTCGATTCTAAAACAAAGTATGACTCTATATGGATGCCTCCGGCGGTGTACCGGGATATGCAATGAATCAAGAGTGACAAGTATGAAGAAATTATGAACGGTGGCTTTGCCACAAATACTTATGTCAACTACATGATCATGCTAAGCAATATGACAGTGATGAATGTGTCATGATGAACTAGGTGGTGGAAAGTTGCATGGCAATATATCTCGGAATGGCTATGGAAATTCCATAATAGGTAGGTATGGTGGCTATTTTGAGGAAGGTATATGGTAGGTGTGTGATACCGGCGAAAGGTGCGCGGTATTAGAGAGGCTAGCAAAGGTGGAAGGGTGAGAGTGCGTATAATCCATGGACTCAACATTAGTCATAAAGAACTCATATACTTATTGCAAAAATCTAGAAGTTATCAAAGCAAAGTATTACGCACATGCTCCTAGGGGTATAGATTGGTAGGAAAAGACCATCGCTCGTCCCCGACCGCCACTCATAAGGAAGACAATCAATAAACAAATCATGCTCCGACTTCGTAACATAACGGTTCACCATACGTGCATGCTACGGGAATCACAAACTTTAACACAAGTATTCTTTAAATTCACAACTACTCAACTAGCATCGCTTTAATATTATCACCTCCATATCTCAAAACAATTATCATGCTTCAATCTTTTCTTAGTATTCAACACACTCAAAAGAAAGTTTCACAAATCTTGAATACCAAGCATATTATTATTAAGCAAATTACCATGCTATTAAGAGACTCTCAAAATAATTTAAGTGAATCATGAGAGATCAATAGTTTCTTTAAAACAAATCCACCACCGTGCTCTAAAAGATCTAAGTGAAGCACATAGAGCAAAGTTATAACGCTCAAAAGATATAAGTGAAGCACATAGAGCAAAACTACATAGCTCAAAAGATATAAGTGAAGCACATAGAGCAAAACTACTTAGCTCAAAAGATATAAGTGAAGCACATAGAGAAAAACTACTTAGCTCAAAAGATATAAGTGAAGCACATAGAGCAAAACTACTTAGCTCAAAAGATATAAGTGAAGCACATAGAGTATTATATCAAACTTTAGTTCATGTATGGCCCTCTCAAAAGGTGTGTACAGCAAGGATTATTGTGGCATACTAAGACACAAAGACACAAATAATACAAGACGCTCCAAGCAAAACACATATCATGTTGGTGAATAAAAATATAGCTCCAAGTAAATTACCGATGGAAGTGGACGAAAGAGGGGATGCCTTCCGGGGCATCCCCAAGCTTTGACTTTTTGGTGTCCTTGGATTATCTTGGGGGTGCCATGGGCATCCCCAATCTTAGGCTCTTGCCACTCCTTGTTCCATGATCCATCAAAAGAATTCATCCAAAACTCAAAATAGAAAACTCGTGAGCTCTGTTAGCGAAAGAAAACAAAAGACCACTTCAAGGTACTGTAATGAACTCATTATTTATTTATATTGGTGTTAAATATACTGTATTACAACTTCTCTATGGATTATAAACTATTTTACTAGCCATAGATTCATCAAAATAAGCAAACAACACACGAAAAACAGAATCTGTCAAAAACAGAACAGTTTGTAGTAATCTGTAGCTAGCGCAAGATCTGGAACCCCAAAAATTCTAAAATAAATTTCTGGACGTGAGGAATTTATCTATTAATCATCTGCAAAAATAATTAACTAAATAGCACTCTTAAAATAAAAATGACAGAAGTTCTCGTGAGCGCTAAAGTTTCTATTTTTTACAGAAAAATCAACAAAACTTTCCCCAAGTCTTCCTAACGGTTCTACTTGGCACAAACACTAATTAAACACAAAAAACCCAAAACAGAGGCTAAATAATCTATTTATTACTAACCAGGAGCAAAAATCAAGGAATAAAAATAAAATTGGGTTGCCTCCCAACAAGCGCTATCGTTTAACGCCCCTAGCTAGGCATAAAAGCGAGGATAGATCTAGGTATTGCCATCTTTGGTAGGCAATCCATAAGTGGCTCTCATGATAGTTTCATATGGTAATTTTATTTTGTTTCTTGGAAAGTGTTCCATGCCCTTTTTTCATGGAAATTGAAATCTAGTATTCCCTTCCTTTATATCAATAATCGCACCAATCGTTCTAAGGAATGGTCTACCAAGAATAATAGGGCAAGAAGGATTGCAATCTATATCAAGAACAATGAAATCTACGGGCACATAATTCCTATTTGCAACAATAATAACATCATTAATCCTTCCCATAGGTTTCTTAATAGTGGAATCCGCAAGATGCAAGTTTAGAGAGCAATCATCAAAATTACGGAAATCTAGCAAATCACACAAAGTCTTGGGAATAGTAGAGACACTAGCACCCAAATCACACAAAGCATAAAACTCATGATCTTTAATTTTAATTTTAATAGTTGTTTCCCACTCATCATAGAGTTTTCTAGGGATAGAAACTTCCAACTCAAGTTTTTCTTCATAAGATTGCATCAAGGCATCAACAATATGTTCGGTGAAGGCTTTATTTTGACTATAAGCATGTGGAGAATTTAGCACGGATTGCAACAAGGAAATACAATCAATTAAAGAGAAACTTTCATAATTAAATTCCTTGAAATCCAATATGGTGGGTTTAGCAACATCTAAATTTTTATTTCTTTCAATCCCACTTTCATCAATTTCATCATTAAGCTCTGAATATTCCGAATTTTTAGAACGCCTTCTAGGTAAAGGAAGATCATATTAAGTTTCATCAAGATTCATATTGCAAAATAAAGATTTAATAGGAGACACATCAATAACTTTTAGATCTTCATCTTGACTTTCATAGGTATTGGAAGAACATGCTTTAATAAAGGCATCGTTGGAGGCACGCATCCTAGCGGTTCTTTCCTTGCACTCATTAATGGAAATTCTCATGGCTTTGAGAGACTCATTGATATCATGCTTAGGAGGAATAGATCTAAGCTTTAAAGAATCAACCTCAAGATAAATTCTATCAATGTTTCTAGCCAAATCATCAACTTTAAGAAATTTCTCCTCAAGCAAAGCATTAAAATTATTTTGTGAATTCATAAACTCTTTAACACTATTCTCAAATTCAGAGGGCATCTTATTATAATTTCCATAAGAGTTGTTGTAGGACAGTAGGAATTACCATAATTATTAGAAGGATTACTAGGTTATGGCCTAGGATTAAAATTCCGTCTATAAGCGTTGTTACCAAAATTATTCCTACCAACAAAATTCACATCCATAGATTCATTGTTATTCTCAATCAAAGTAGACAAAGGCATATCATTAGGATCAGAAGAAACACTCTTAGTAGCAAATAATTTCATAAGTTCATCCATCTTTCCACTCAACACATTAATTTCTTCTATCGCATGCACTTTTTATTAAAAGATCTTTCAGTATGCCATTGAGAATAATTAACCATAATATTATCTAGGAGTTTAGTACCATCTCCTAAAGTGATTTCCATAAAAGTGCCTCCCACGGCCGAATCTAAAAGATTTCTAGAAGCAAAATCCAATTCGGCATAAAATTTTTGTATAATCATCCACAAATTCAAACCATGAGTAGGGCAATTATGTATCATTAATTTCATTCTCTCCCAAGCTTGTGTAACATGTTCATGATCAAGTTGTTTAAAGTTCATAATATCGTTTCTAAGAGAGATGATCTTAGCGAGAGGAAAATACTTAGAGATAAAAGCATCTTTGCACTTATTCCATGAATCAATACTATTCTTAGGCAAAGACGAAAACCAAGCTTTAGCACGATCTCTAAGCGAAAAAGGAAATACCTTAAATTTAATGACATCATTATTGACATCTTTTTTCTTTTCCATATCACATAAATCAACGAAGCTATTCAGATGAGTAGCGGCATCTTCACTAGGAAGGCCGGTGAATTGATCTTTCATAACAAGATTCAACAAAGCAGTATTAATTTCACAAGATTCAACATTGGTAAGAGGAGCAAACGGAGTGCTAAGGAAATCATTATTGTTGGTATTGGTGAAGTCACACAATTTAGTAGTATCTTGAGCCATCGCGACAAGCAAGCAATCTAACACACGAGCAAACAAAAGCAAACGGGCAAAAAGAGGCAAATAGAGAGGGAGGATAGGGAGAGAGAGGGCGAATAAAATGGCAAGGGTGAATTGGGGGGAGAGGAAAACGAGAGGCAAATGGCAAATAATATAATGCGAGAGATATGGATTGTGATGGGTACTTGGTATGTTGACTTTTTGCGTAGACTCCCCGGCAACGGCGCCAGAAATCCTTATTGCTACGTCTTGAGCTTGCGTTGGTTTTGCCCGAAGAGGAAGGGATGATGCAGCAGAGTAGCGTAAGTATTTCCCTCAGTTTTTGAGAACCAAGGTATCAATCCAGTATGAGCCCACGCTCAAGTCCCTCGTACCTGCACAAAGCGATAGCTACTCGCAACCAACGTGATTAGGGGTTGTCAATCCCTTCACGGTCACTTACGAGAGTGAGATCCGATAGATATAATATTTTTGGTATTTTTGGTATAAAGATGCAAAGTAAAAAGTAAAGGCAAAGTAAAAAAGCAAAGCAAGATTAAAGTAATGGAGATTGATATGATGAGAATAGACCCGGGGGCCATAAATTTCACTAGTGGCTTCTCTCAAAAGCATAAGTATTCTATGGTGGGTGAACAAATTACTATTGAGCAATTGACAGAATTGAGCATAGTTATGAGAATATCTAGGCACGATCATGTATATAGGCATCACGTTTGTGACAAGTAGATCGAAACGATTCTGCATCTACTACTATTACACCACTCATCGACCGCTATCCAACATGCATCTAGAGTATTAAGTTAAAAACAGAGTAACGCCTTAAGCAAGATGACATGATGTAGAGAGATAAATTCATGCAATATGAAATAAACCCCATCTTGTTATCCTCGATGGCAACGATACAATACGTGCCTTGCTGCCCCTTCTGTCACTGGGTAAGGACACCGCAAGATCAAACCCAAAGCTAAGCACTTCTCCCATGACAAGAACTACCAATCTAGTTGGCCAAACCAAATGGATAATTCAAAGAGACTTGCAAAGATAACCAATCATACATAAAAGAATTCAGAGAAGATTCAAATATTATTCATAGATAGACTTGATCATAAACCCACAATTCATCGGTCTCAACAAACACACCGCAAAAAGAAGATTACATCGAATAGATCTCCACAAGAGAGGGGGAGAACTTTGTATTGAGATTCAAAGAGAGAGAAGAAGCCATCTAGCTACTAACTATGGACCCAAAGGTTTGAGGTAAACTACTCACACTTCATCGGAGGGGCTATGATGATGTAGAAGCGCTCCGTGATAACGGCCCTCTTCCGGCGGAGCTCCGGAATAGGCCCCAAGATGGGATCTCGTGGATACAGAAAGTTGCGGTGGTGGAATTAGGTTTTTGGCTCATGTTCTGATCATTTGGGGGTATGTGTGTATATATAGGAGGAAGAAGTACGCTGGAGGAGCAACGAGGGGCCCACGAGGCAGGGGGGTGCGCCCTAGGGGGGGCGCCCCCCACCCTCGTGACCGCCTCTTTTGTTCCTTGGAGCAGGGTCCAAGTCTCCTGGATCACGTTCGGTGAGAAAATCATGTTCCCAAAGATTTTATTCAGTTTGGACTGCGTTTGATATTTCGTTTATCCGAAACACTGAAATAGGCAAAAATAGCAATTATGGGTTGGGCCTCCGGTTAATAGGTTAGTCCCAAAAATAATATAAAAGTGGAAAATAAAGCCCAATATAGTCCAAAACAGTAGATAATATAGCATGGAGCAATCAAAAATTATAGATACGTTGGAGACGTATCAGGTCCACATATGCTCCACAAGATCACTAGGTAGCTGCACGTGCACTTGATGATCTCAAAGATTCTGATGCATCTGCAGAAAGGTAAGTTGATTTGCATCTTGATCTTCCAAGATTTGAACTTGTTCTCCAGGCGCTTTAAAATCATTCGTTTTGGCAACACCATCACCATCATCCTCGACAATCATGTTATGCAAAATAACACAACATGTCATTAGCTGCCACAATGTTTCCAATTCCCACATCATTGCAGCTCCTCGAACAATTCCCCAACAAGCTTGAAGCACTCTGAATTATCTCTCCATATTGCAGCTCCTGCATTGATGCAAAGTTGTCGGATCACGGGTTCCGGCAAAACCCTTAAGGCTCGAACACTGGGGTGCGCGCGAAGATCTCCCCCTACCGATCCACATCCTAGCTTCGCTAAGATCTCACGGGCTAACTCGATGAACATGCAACACAAAGGACACAAGAGCTATACTAGTTCAGGCCACCGTTGTGGTGTAATACCCTACTCCAGTGTGGTGGTGGTGGATTGCCTCTTGGGCTGAGGATGAACAGTACAAGGGGAAGAACAGCCTCCTGAGGAGAGGTGTTCTTGTGCTCGGTGAACTTTGGTAGTTCTGGTCTCTCTCGATCCGTCCCCTAGCTATGGTGGTGGCTAGTCCTATTTATAGAGGCCCTGGTCCTCTCCCCAAATATTGAGCGGGAAGGGAGCCAACAATGGCCAATTCGAAAGGGGACAACTAGTACAGCTTATCCTGACAAAAGCAGTATTTGCCTGTCAAAGGCTCTGGTGGTGACACTATCTTGGGCTCCACGGTGACCTCCGTCTTGCCGTCCTTCTGGTCTTGGTCTCGTTGCACTGATATGGAAACCTTTGCTTGATGCCTCGATACTCCGCGCCTGCGCTTGCTTCCTTAGCACCAAAGAGGAAACAAGGACACTGTGCACGCTGGCGCCCGCCTGGTGGCCGCCTGACGCCCGCCTGATCTCGATCGTCATGGCTCACGTCATCGGAACCTCGCGAGGTTTGCTTCGCCTTGAACTATCCGCCCCTCGCGAGCCAACCTGGTGAGGCCGCTCCTGAGGAGGTCTTGTGAGGCCACTCCTGAGGAGGTCTTGTGTCGTCCGCCTTGCGAGGCTTGGCCCCTCGCGAGGGTCTTGAGAGCTTGTCGGTGAAGATGGGCCATACGGGCCCGCTCGCAGAGCCATGCCGTGGGCCGCAGGCAAGCAAGTCTGGGGACCCTCGTTCCCAGAACGCCGACAGTAGCCCCCGGGCCCAAGGTACGCTCGGGCTTGGCTTCGAGGCGAAGCCAAAGGTCAAGCGCGGAGCGCCACGGGCCCCAATAGCCTGCGGCCTTGGTCGACGCATGGCGGTTGATTGGACATGGGCGTCTCCTCTTCCCCACGCTACCTCGGCAACTGCCCGATTTGACGAGTCTCTGCTGCATGCAAGGAAAACTATCATTATTACCTTAGATCGTGGAGGCCGACGGTTGGCCTTCCCTTGGTTATAAATGGGAGGGGGCGGAACCCCCATCGCCCATCTCTTCCCATTCCGCTTGCTTCTTGCTCTTTGCTCCATCGCCAGTTCCAACACCGATGGCGCCGTCGAAGAGGTTCTCCGCCACGGAGAAAGGGAAGGCCCCTCACGAGGGGCCCGGCTCTCCGGCACCCAAGCGTGGAGGAGGCCGTCCCCGCAAGCACACCGCGACACCCGCCGTGGCCCCGCGCAGTCGTGGCGGTGCCGCTTCGCGTGGCAGGGGTCGCTCCGGTCGCGGCAGTCCTGTCGATGAAGGGAGACGTGTCGTGGTCGCGCGGCCTCCCCGGCCACGCTTCCACTCGGCGGAGGTGCTGCCAGAGTTCGTCATCTGGTCGGAGAACCTGGCCGGCAACTGACTTCAGCTCCCGCGTTTCTTCGTCGATGAGCTGCCACCCTCTCGTCCAGGTGGGCTCTGGCTGTAGGCAGACGGCTGCTGCAGCAGGGCTTCCTGGGTCGCGGTCGGGGTCTCTGTCGCGGGCTACATAGCCCTGGCCTGTGTCTGGCAGACATTTGCCCGCACACGCGGCCTGGGAAGGCGGTACACCCTCCATTTCAAGTATGACGGTGACGTGACCCTCTACGTGAGGGTGTTTGGGGAAGATCCTCGAGGTCAATGACGGCGAGGAGGTGCTCGGCCTTGGTGATGGCCATGATGAGGACGAGAGCGAACCCGCCCTTCGGGCCGACCACGTCTCGTCCAGCTACGATGGCTCTTCCTCCAGCGACAGCTCCAGCAGCGGTGGTTATGACCAGCCGGCACGCCGTCGCGCCCGCTTTGCAGGCGACAGTGGGTCGTCTCATTGCCGCGGCTCCATGAAGCGCGAGGAGGGGTCCGGTTGAGCTCAGCATGGTGCCAGGAGCATGCCCCCGTGAACCGTTGTAGGGGCAGACGCCGCTTTTATTTTGTTCTTCCTTTCCTTCCTGCATCAAAAAGAAACCAAAATGGGCCCCAGAGGGGCGTGTATCGAACTATGATCTCAATCATTATGCTATGTTTGTTGCTCCTGTGCTGTGTCACAACATCGTCGTTTTGTGTAGGGATAACTTAGCTTGACTTGCTCGGAGTAGCATCCTCCTCACGAGGCGCTTGCTTGCTTCCTGGTGCCTGTCGAGGCTCCCTTGACCTGATAGGCGCTTAGGAACTACAAAAAATTCATTAGGAGGTTTATCGTTCACCTAAGTCTTGGTCACATGCGCTGCTGGCCTTGACCCAGCGCTTCATATCGCGGTACCCGAGGGGCACGGATTGAGAGAGAGGTGCACCAGATTGCGGGCTCGAACAAGGGTACCTCGCGAAAAACAGAAGAAGGAAGCTCATGAAGGTACCTATTCAGCCCCCTCGCGAGGAACGCACGAGAGAGTACAGGTCGACCAAAGAAACGAATGCAGAAACAGAGGCAGAAAGCGAAAGGGTGAGACCAGCAAGAGACACCAGAAAGCAAATTTCAATTAAAGAGGGGCGAGCCAACTTCGGAAAGCAAATGAAAAGCCGTGTCCGACACCTAGTCTAGTCTTCGACGTCTT
Organism: Triticum dicoccoides; assembly: GCF_002162155.2. Classification (NCBI taxonomy): domain Eukaryota; kingdom Viridiplantae; phylum Streptophyta; class Magnoliopsida; order Poales; family Poaceae; genus Triticum; species Triticum dicoccoides. The sequence continues at coordinate 467,153,252 of NC_041386.1, forward strand.
CTCACCAGGGCGGAGCTAAGTGCTGCCACTAAGACGTGGGAGGGAGCCCCCGAGGCCCAAGGGAGGCACTCCTGAGACTCTGGGGCATGTACAGCCCCACTCGTTATTATGTGAGAGTGTCATGGGCGGCGGTCTTCACAGGCGCTGGGCCTTTCTTCACAGGCGCTGGGCCTTTCTTCACAGGCGCCGGGCCTTCTTCACAGGCGCTGGGACTTTCTTCACAGGCGATGGGCCTTCCTCACACGCGTTGGGCCTTTCTTCAGGGGTAGAACTTCCGGAGGTGCTGAATGTTCTAGGCGTTCTGGATGGGTACTCCATCCTGTGTCTCCAGGCGCGCGGCGCCAGGCCTAGAGACATGGACAACCTTGAACGGGCCCTCCCACATGGGTCAGAGCTGATGAAGCCCTTCCCTGGAGAGGAACCGCCTCAGGACGAGGTCACCCACCTCGAGTGTCCTGGAGCGGATGTTGCGACAGTGGTACCGCCATAGCGCCTGCTGGTATCTTGCTGCCCGTAGTGCGGCTTCGCGGTGACGTTGCTCCCCCAGCACGAGGTCCATCTCCCGCCTGGCATCCTGCTGTGTTTCATCAAACGCCAGGAACCGTGCGGAGCGATGTCTGACCTCACGAGGAAGGACTGCTTCTGCTCCGTAGACGACGAAGAATGGGGTCTCGCCCGTCGGCTTGGTGGCGGTGGTGCGGATGGACCACAGCACGGACTGGAGCTCATCGTGCCAGCGCCTGCCGTAGGCCTCGAGCTTCTTCCTGCAGGTCCTGGTCTTGAGGCCTCTCAGGACCTCTGCGTTAGCATGTTCAGCCTGGCCATTGCTCCTGGGGTGCGCTACCGAAGCATAGCAGATCTGCGTTCCAAGGTTAGCACAATATGACTTGAAGAGATTACTAGTGAACTGCGAGCCATTATGGGTGATGATGCGGTTGGGGACTCCAAAATGGCTCATGAGGCCCTTGATGAACTTGACCGTAGAGCCAGCTGGGATGGTGCGGACGGCTTCAACCTCCGCCCACTTAGTAAACTTGTCGATGGCCACGTAGAGGTATCGATAGCCCCCAGGTGCCCGAGGGAACGGGCCCAGGATATCTAGCCCCCACACTGCGAACGGCCACGAGAGTGGAATGGTCTGGAGGCCCTGAGCTGGCTGATGGATCTGCTTGGCGTGGAATTGGCAGGCCTCGTAGGACTTCACCAGCTCATCTGCGTCATTGAGCGCCGTAGGCCAATAGAATCTGCTGCGGAATGCCTTGCCGACGAGGGTTCGCGACGACGAATGGTGCCCGCAGTCCCTGCTATGTATGTCGGCTATCAGCTCTTTCCCCTGTTACCTAGAGATACAACACAGTGAAACGTCATTTGGCCGCTTCCTGTATAACTCACCATCCTGGATGCAGTATGCTGTGGCCTATCGGGCCACGCGCTCCACGTCCTCCTCCTTCTCCGGCAACGTCCCTTGCGTCGGGTATTCCTTGAATTCCTTGGTCCAGCATCCCTCCTGTGGCTCGAGCGCCAAGAGTAGGCGTGCTCCTGAGGTCGGGCCATAGGCCGGGGCTCCTGTGGCAGGCGGCTACGGGAGTTCCTCCCGAGGCCGAGCTGTTCTTGAAAGCAATGGTGTTGTTGATGGCTTGAAGAACCGCTCCTCGAAGACGCCAGGCTCTTGGGGCTGTCGCTTGGATGCTCTTCTGGCGATGTTGTCAGCTTCCTTGTTGGTGCCACGGGGTACTGCTGTAACTCCAGGCCCAGGAATTGCTTCTCCATCTTGCGCACCTCCGCGAGGTATGCTTCCATGTGCTCGTCCTTTGGCTCGTACACATTGTTGGAGAAGTTGACGAGGAGCTACGAATCACCCCTAACGGTGAGGCGCTTCACCCCCAAAGCTGCCGCAGCTTTCAGGCCAGCTATGAGGCCTTCGTATTCTGCGATGTTGTTGGAGACCTTCTCGCCCTGCTGAAAGTAGAGCTGCACGGCGTAGTAGAGCTTGTCCTGAGTGGGTGAGATGAGCACTGCTCCAGCCCCCGCGCCCTGGTGTGCGAAGGCACCATCGAAATACATGACCCAGCCGTTAGGCGCCTCGCTTCCCGGTGAGAGGGACCGATCTTCGCCTACTTCAAGCGCTGGGGCGTCTGTCCATTCTGCCATGAAATCAGCGAGTGCAGCTCCCTTGATGAACCTGGTAGTGCTGAACTTCAACTGGAATGCTTGCAACTCAATGTTCCACTTAGCGACCCTTCCAGCAGAGTTGGGGCTCCTGAGCACCCTCTCCAGTGGGTAGGCCAAGACGACTTTGATGGGGTGGCCTTGAAAGTAGTGCCGCAGCTTTCGTGAGGCCACCAGGAGCGTGAGCAGGAGCTTCTGAGGCATGGGGTACCATGCTCTTGCGTCCCGCAACACCATGCTGACGAAGTATACCGGGTGCTCGACGAGGGTAGTCGTGTTGATGAGGCTTGCGTCTTCCGGGAGTTGTGGTGCCTCCTGAGGTGGCGGAGCCCCAATGCTCGATCGCTTGTCGAGGCCTTCGCGGGTTCGGGAGCGTCATCCTGCCGTGCTTGCTCTTCTGCTGTTGATGTGGCGGCCCTTGTGGTGCCCTCCTGGTCTTGCGTCGTCTCTGCTGGAGGTGTAGCTCGGCGCGATGCGCCCTTGGCTTGGTGTTCTTCCCGAACCGCCACTAAAGCCGCGCCGGCGGAGTAGGGAGTGGTGGCAAGATAGAGCACTAGGGGCTCGAGAGGTCACGGCACCACCATCACTGGGGGCTAGTCAGGTATCTCTTGAGGTCTTGAAATGCTCGGTCGGCCTCCGGGGTCCACTCGAATGGGCCCTTCTTCTTCATCAGCTTGAAGAAGGGTAGGGCACGCTCTCCCAGCTTGGAAATAAAGCGTCCCAATGCAGTCACCCGTCACGCAAGCTTCTGCATTTCCTTGAGGGTTTGCGGTGGACTCATGTCTTCAATGGCCTTGACCTTCTCTAGGTTGGCCTCGATCCCCCTGTGGGACATAAGGAAGCCCAGCAGCTTGCCGGAAGAGACGCCAAACACGCACTTCTTCGGGCTGAGCCTCAAGTCCACCTGGCGGAGGCTTTCAAAGGTCTCCTCCAGGTCTTGGATCAAGGTCCTCGCCTCCCGATACTTCACCACGATGTCGTCGACGTAGGCTTCAGCGTTCCTCCCGAGCTGCCGACCCAAGGCGATGTGCATGAGCCGTTGGAAGGTTGCTCCTGCGTTGCGTAGTCCGAAGGGCATGCAAGTGTAGCAGTACACCCCACACGGGGTTAGGAAGGCCGTCTTCTCCACATATTCTACCGCCATCTTGATCTGGTGATATACTGAGAACGCATCCAGGAAGCACAAGAAGTCACACTCGGCAGTGGAGTCGATGATCTGGTCGATGCGTGGAAGCGGGAACGGATCTTGGGAGCAGGACTTGTCGAGGTTGGTGAAGTCGACGCACATCCGCTCCTTCTCGCCTTTCTTGGGGATGACGACGGGGTTTCCCAGCCACTCGGGGTACCGAACCTCGTGAATGACACCCGCAGCCTCCAGCTTGCGGGTTTCTTGGACGATGAAAGCTTGCTTCTCCATGGACTGCTGCCTCGCATTTTGCTTCACGGGGCGTACGTTGGGGCAAACCTTTAGGGGGTGCTCTATCACCTCTCTTGGGACCCCCACCAGCTGATCGGGCTCCCAAGCGAACACTTCCTTGTTTGCACGCAAGAACTTTACCAACGCCTCCTCCTGACCAGGCTCGAGGTTGGCGCCTATGGTAAAGGTTGCCCCTAAGGACCCGTCCCCATCGACTGGCACTCGCTTGGTTTCTGCCTTGTCCTATGAAAGGATCGATATGGTTGACTAGAGGGGGGTGAATAGGCAACTAACAATTTTGAACTTTTCTTTACCAAATTAAACTTTGCATCAAAGTAGGTTGTCTAGATGTGCAACTAGGTGAGCAACCTATATGATGCAATAACAACAAACAAACGAGCAAGCAAGAGAAGTAACACTAAAGAGCTTGCACAAGTAAAGGTAAGAAATAACCAAGAGTGGATCCGGTGAAGACGAGGATGTGTTACCGAAGTTCCTTCCTTTTGAGGGGAAGTACGTCTCCGTTAGAGCGGTGTGGAGGCACAATGCTCCCCAAGAAGCCACTAGGGCCACCGTATTCTCCTCACGTCCTCACACAATGCGAGATGCCGTGATTCCACTATTGGTGCCCTTGAAGGCAGCGACCGGACCTTTACAAACAAGGTTGGGGCAATCTCCACAACTTAATCGGAGGCTCCCAACAATACCACGAAGCTTCACCACAATGGACTATGGCTCCGTGGTGACCTCAACCGTCTAGGGTGCTCAAACACCCAAGAGTAAAAAGATCCGCTAGGGATAGGTGGGGGAATCGAAAATCTCTTGGTGGAAGTGTAGATTGGGGCCTTCTCAACCACTCCCGAGCAAATCAACAAGTTTGATTGGCTAGAGAGATAGATCGGGCAAGAATGGAGCTTGGAGCATTAATGCAGCTTGAGTGGAAAGAGGTAGGTCAATGGGGAAGAAGGGGACCCCCTTTTATAGTGGGAGCAACAATCCAACCGTTGCCCCACTAACCAGCCCCGCAGAGGGCGATAGTACCGCTTGGGGGGCGGTACTACCACTGAGCCAGAGGTACTGCCGCTACAACTAGCGGTACTGCCGCGTAGAGAAGAGAAGCGGGGTCCTGGACCCAGAGCGGTACTACCTTGGTGGTAAGGACGGTACTACCGCTGCGAACCGGTACTACCGCCTCTACTGCCGTAACTAGTGATGTAAAACCCGACACGAGAAAAAGAGCCCTCGAGTCGAGGCGGTAGGAGCCAGACAGGCCAGCGGTAGTACATCTGCGGAGTCACCAGCGATACTACTGCTGCGGAGCGGTACTGCCGCTTGTGACCCCTCAACGGTACTACCGCTGGGAGCACAGTACTACCGCTGGGACCCAGACAAGAGAGAAAAGATCTCTCCATCAAAGTTGAAGTCGAGGCGGTAGGGCCAGGCAGGCCAGCGGTAGTAGTGTTGTGGAGTCACTGGCGATACTACCGCTGCGGAGCGATACTGCCGCTTGTGACCCCTCAGCGGTACGACCGCTGGGAGCATGGTACTACCGCTGGGACCCAGACAAGAGAGAAAAAATCTCTCCATCGAAGTTGAAGTCGAGGCGGTAGGGCCAGGCAGGCCAGCGGTAGTAGTGCTGCTGAGTCACCGGCGGTACTACCGCTGTGGAGCGGTACTGCCGCTTGTGACCCCTCGGCGGTACTACCGCTGGGTAGCATGGTACTACCGCTGGGACCCAGACAAGACACACAAGAGAGAAAAGATCTCTCCAATGAAGCAGAAGAGCTCAGGGTGAGAAGCGGATGTGTACGTGTTGATTCCACCCAAGCAATACCCCAGCGGACCCCCTCTTGATAGTATGGTGCCCTCTACACAACTAGTCCACTGAAAGAGAAACGAAAGAGCTGCACCGTCTTGAATGATACTCCGAGGGAAGAAATCGTCTCGTGCCAAGGATGAATCTCTGAAATACTCAAAGCACACGATTAGTATGCAAACACTTGTCATCAATCACCAAAACCACATCGAGAAAGATATGCCTCAACAATCTCCCCCTTTTTGGTGGATTGATGACAACTAGGGATTTGCACAAGGAAAAGATATAGAAGTAAGAATACTTAGAACTACAAAATATAGACGGGCTCCCCCTGAATGTGTGCACCTAGTTAGTGGAGCCTTTGGAAAGCAAGACACACACATCCGGATCAACACTCCCCCTATATTTTATAGTCCAACACTTCTAAGCACATGATATATGAGAGTAGGGTATAAAACAGGACAAGCATGCAACTCATAAGATACTACAATACTGAATAGACATAAGAAATAAGGTAGCGATAGGGAGCATATGTCTCACACCATATTTCTAGAACTTAGGTCTCACAGGCACCAAACCAAACCAAACAAAGACAACAAGAGAACACACGAGAAAACATAAGACACAAAGATACACTCGCAGCACAGCAACAACACAAATCCCTAAACTCTCTCCCCCTTTGGCGTCGAGACACCAAAAGGGCAAAGAGCGACACTATAACTCCAGGTGATGGCAAGCTGAGGATCTCGAACATCACATCTCAGCGTGATCATCTGCATCTCCGTCGTTGGTCGGAAACTGCTCGGCGTTTGAATCGGTCCAAGGGCAATGTTGGTGAACCCATTCCTCCTCTTTAGTGATCTGTCCCTCAGAACCGCTGGCAACGGTTGCACCCAGGTGACGCATGAGCTCCTTATGGTGCACCCTGGCCTGCTTCTCCGCCACATGAGTCATGTACTGACCATGAGACTCCATGCAGAAAAGCTTCTTCATCTTGCGTTTAAGCTTCTTTGCCCAAGAAGGTTCTGCACTAGAGGGCCCAAAGTCCTCCTCGTGATCATCAGTGGTAGCCCCACCCTCAGTCTCCATGGCAGCAGCAGCAGTCGATGGACCCCCGGGTTTAGGCGCTGGGGTGTCCCAATTGTCCTTCTTCCTCAGACGCTTGATCTCATTAGAAACCAAGTCTCCAGTTTCCAGCATCACTCTGGGATAGACATGTGCCCAGGCCTTCTTAATGAGCCTCATGATGAATGGACCATATATCGGGCACTTGCACTCAGAAACGGCAGAGAGAAGTTCAGACCACATAACATGAGAAATGTCCAGACTCTCTCCATTGTTTGCTTCCTTCTCATGTTGGCAGAAAAGAAGCATGTCCACGAGATAGGAGTGGACCATATCCATATTCCCGATGCGAGGGAAGAGAGTCTCACGGAAGACACGATGAAGAATGTCCAGATACGTAGACAGCTCATAGGTTTCCTTCTTAGTCACTGGGTGAACCTTCACAGTGCAGTAGGGCCAAAGGGCTTGCTTGTGAGTGGATGTAGTATTGCGGTGAGGGCGGAAACCTACTGGAGTCTCAAGCCCGCAATCTTCCACATCAAGTAACTCCATGAAGGCCTTCCACTTGACGGAAAGCAACCTGCCATTGGTCATCCAAGTCAGAGTCCTGTCGGCATCCGTTCCAAGATGAACGGTAGCAAAGAATTGAGCCACCAAATCTGCATCGAAATCCTTGTTGAACTGCATGATCCTGAGAATGTTCAGCTGATTACACATCTGAAGGGCTTCGCCAAAGTACTCAGGGTCCTTCTCCATGGCATCAGTGTCGATGGAGCGAACATCAACATAGAGATTCTTCTTGGCCTTGATCACATCAAAATAGATGGCAAACTGAAAGTGGTTCCAGAACGGGCGGTTGACCAAAGTGGGATCTTGGTCCGCCTCATAGGGGTTGCGGTGACCCTTTTCCCAAAACTCCTTGGCAGTCATCTCAGTCATAGTCTTTCCCTTTGGCTTGTTAGCGGATCTCTTCGACTGCTGAGGTGGTGGAGGAGCACTTGCGGAAGCGCCTGCTGGTGGCGGTTGAGTGCTAGAGGAACCACCTGCTGGCTCAGAGGTGCGGTAGCGCTTTGACGTTGCACGCCCAGGGTTGACACGGCGAGCTTGATGCTCAGGATGTTCATCACCTGGAACCAAACACAAGAACACGCAAAACAACCAGAAAGAACGAGCATAAGCCAACAAACTCAACGAAAGGATCAAGGTATGGCAGGAACATGATGGAACTTGGCAGGCATCGGTAGTACCGTGACATGCACGCGGCAGTACCGCCCAAGCGGTAGTACCGCTCCAAAGATAGCGGTAGTACCGCTCGAGGCGGGGAAACAACAGTTCCCTACTACCGTGGTCAGATTCGGCACTACAGGCCTACCAAATTCAAAAATATTCCTACCAAACTCTAATCTAGATAGTCTAGTTGCCTTCTCCAACCTACTCAAGCCTAGATTTAGCCAAAAATCTAGAGATGCAACCACCATTGCCCCTAAGAAGCAAGATCTGAAAACAAGACAAAAGGAGAGAAGGAACGGGGGCAATACCGGCATCCATGGCAAGAGAACGAGGTGGGGATCGACTCCACCGAAGGAAATGGAGAGGGACGCCCCGGAGACGAAGATCCGCCGGAGCCCTCCCATGGCGATGCGTGGCTGGAGAGAGGAAGAGGAATGAGGGGGCGAAGCGAATGGGTATGGGGGAGAAGAAACCTCCCCCTGCCCCAATATAACCCCCTGGTCCCGTCCCTCAGCGGTAGTACCGCGCTGGGGGGTGATAGTACCGCTTATAAGTGGTAGTACCGCGCACCACCAGCGGTAGTACCGCCTAGCACACCACCGCAACTAAACAACACGGCTTAGCTCGAAAGAAAGAAAAAAAGCAAAAGAAGGAAAGAAGAAGAGAGAACACACCAGCAAAAAGGCCAAGACACGCCTCTTCAAGAGAGGGCGGTGGCCGAGGCCACCTATGTTTGAGTCAAGAGGTATGGCGCCGCGAAGATTTTAACCTTGGGCCCATGACCAAAACTCGTCTTTGAAGCACAAGTACCATCAACAATGGCTAATGTGAAAGACTTGATCAATTTATGCATAATGGCGGGAGGGAGAGTTCATTGAGAGAACAACACTCCCCCTATGTCCATGCCTACATCGAAACTAGACAACAAATTGAGTGTGGTGGGGTGTGCAAGGGTTCAAGTCACATTGCTCGAATCAATGATATTTAGCTCATGCCTTAACTCGCGAAATCTTGCTTCATCCAAGGGCTTCGTGAAAATATCTGCAAGGTTATCATGAGTGTTGACATAGTTGAGCTCAATCTCTCCTCACCTAATGTGATCCCGAATGAAGTGATACCGAATCTCAATATGCTTTGTCTTGAAGTGTTGCACCGGGTTGAGAGAGATCTTGATGGCACTTTCATTGTCACACCAAAGAGGCACTTTGTCACAAGTGACACCGTAATCCTTTAAAGTTTGCCTCATCCATAGGAGTTGTGCACAACAACTACCGGCCCCTACATACTCTGCTTCGGTGGACGAGAGAGACACACAACTTTGCTTTTTGGAAGACCAACTTACCAAAGAGCAACCAAGGAATTGGCACCCTCCGGAAGTGGACTTCCTATCCACTTTGTCTCCCGCCCAATCGGAATCCGAATACCCTACAAGCTTGAAGTTTGATCCTCTTGGGTACCATAAGCCAAAGTTTGGGGTATGAGCCAAATATCTAAAGATTCGTTTGACCGCCACATAGTGACTTTCCTTAGGTGCGGCTTGAAACCGTGCACAAATTCCCACACTCAACATGATATCCGGTCTAGATGCACAAAGGTAAAGCAAGGATCCAATCATGGAGCGATATACCTTTTGATCCACCGCTTTACCATTGGGATCTATGTCAAGTTGGCACTTGGTGGGCATTGGAGTGGTAGCCGGCTTGACGTCACTTAGCTTGAATCTCTTGAGAATGTCTTGAGTGTATTTGGCTTGGTTGATGAAGGTTCCTTCTCTTCTTTGCTTCACTTCGAACCCTAGAAAGAACTTCAACTCTCCCATGGAAGACATCTCGAACTTTGAGGTCATGAGAGCGGCAAATTCCTCATTGAAAGCTTTGTTAGGGGAACCAAAGATAATATCACCAACATATAATTGGCACACAAACAACTGCCCTTTGACCTTCTTAGTAAAAAGAGTGGGGTCGATTAGCCCAACTTCAAAACCACGATCTTGTAACAACTCGGTAAGGTGGTCATACCACGCATGTGGGGCTTGTTTAAGGCCATAGAGTGCCTTATCGAGTTGATACACATGATCGGGAAAGTAGGGATCCTCGAACCCGGGGGGTTGCTTGACATAAACCAATTCATTAATAGGACCAGTAAGAAAAGCACTCTTCACATCAATTTGTTGTAACTTAAAGTTATGATGACAAGCATATGCAACCAACATGCGAATGGATTCAAGACGAGCAATGGGAGCAAAGGTTTCATCGTAGTCGATACCCTCGACTTGGGAGTAGCCTTGTGCTACCAAACGAGCCTTGTTGCGAATGATAATCCCATGGTCATCTTGCTTGTTCTTAAATATCCACTTGGTTCCAATGACATTGTGGTTCCCCGTCGGTCTTGGCACCAATCTCCACACTTTGTTGCGCTCGAAGTTGTTGAGTTCTTCATGCATGGCATTGAGCAAATCCGGATCTTCGAGCGCCTCATAGACCTTGTGGGGTTCGACACAAGATACAAACGCGTGATGCTCACAATAGTTTGCTAATTGTCTATGAGTGCTTACCCCCTTTCTTAAGCTTCCAAGCACATTCATCATGAGATGATCCTTGGTGGAGAGCTTGGAAGCAACCTTGGCGGCTCGACGCTCCAATTCCTCCTCGGGGGTGAGACGAGAAGTGGTCACTTGATCATCTTGAGCATCGTCTTGAGCTTTTTCTTGTTCTTGAACTTGCTCGGAGGAGAGAACTTGACCTTGGGCATCACTTGGTGTGTCAACACCGTCTTGAGAATGATCTTGCCCTTGGTCTTGTTCTTGAGGATGAGGGCCTTCATGTTGTTCTTCGGAAGTGTGTGGGCCTTGGGTTGGTGATGGCTCCACTTGAGTGGAGCATTGTCCTTCTCCTTCGGCCACAAGGGGTTCCTCAATGGGGAGGATAAATCCAACACCGATTCTTCTTATGGCTTGAGGAGGAATTTCATCACCTACATCACAAGTGCCACTTTGCTCCACTTGGGAGCCGTTATTTTCATCAAACTCCACGTTACACGTCTCCTCAATAAGTCCTATGGATTTATTGAGGACACAGTAAGCATGAGAGTTTGTAGCATAACCAACAAATATGCCCTCATAAGCTCTAGCTTCAAATTTAGACAACCGAACACCTTTCTTGAGAATGAAACACTTACACCCAAACACCCGAAAGTACTTGAGGTAGGGCTTGTTACCGGTGAGTATATCATATGGAGTCTTGTTCAAGCCCTTGCGGAGGTAGAGCCGATTGGATGCATGACACGCGGTGTTGGTGGCTTCGGCCCAAAAGTTGTATGGAGACTTGAACTCCGCCATCATGGTCCTTGCTGCATCCATCAACGTCCGGTTCTTCCTCTCCGCAACACCGTTTTGTTGAGGGGTGTAAGGTGCGGAATATTGATGCTTGATCCCCTCATCACTAAGAAACTCATCCAAGGTGTAGTTCTTGAACTCGGTGCCGTTGTCACTTCTTATTGTCAAGATCTTTGCATTGTGCTGACGTTGTGCTTCATTTGCAAAGTCAATGACGGTTTGTTGGGTCTCACTCTTCCTCTTGAAGAAATACACCCAAGTGTATCTTGAGTAGTCATCCACAATCACCAAGCAATACTTCCTACCCCCAAGACTATGGAAGGATGGAGGCCCAAAGAGATCCAAGTGAAGGAGCTCCAAAGGCCTCTTTGAGTAAATGATAGTCGTGGGAGGGTGAGCCTTCTCATGTAGCTTTCCTTCGATACAAGCACTACAAGCACGATCTTTAGCAACACTAACATTCGTTAGTCCACGGACATGGTCCCCCTTGAGAAGACTTTGCAAAGATCTCATATTTACATGTGCTAAACAGCGATGCCAAAGCCATCCCACATCAACTTTAGCCATTAGGCATGTCGCGGTCTTAGTGGGTCGCTCCGAGAAGTTAATCACATATAGACCATTCTTGACATGCCCAACAAAGGCTACTTTAAGAGTCTTGCTCTACAAGAGGGCCACGGTATCGATATCAAAGAAAGTGGCAAAGCCCATGATTGCAAGTTGACGAACGGAAAGTAAATTGTAAGCAAGGGACTCAACAAGCATGACCTTCTCGATCGTGAGATCATGAGAGATGACTACCTTGCCAAGTCCCAATACCTTAGTAGATGAGGCGTCACCCCACTCGACATTGGTGGGCATAGATGGAATCTTGTGCACGTCCACCACCAAGTCCTTGCTTCCGCTCATATGATTGGTAGCTCCGCTATCGAGCAACCATGATCCCCCACCGGAAGCAAACACCTACAAGAGATCAATGCTTGGTTTTAGGTACCCATTTTGTAATGGGTCCTTTGATGTTAGTAACAAGGGTCTTTGGAACCCAAATAGACCATTCAATGTACTCATGAGGGGAACCAACAAATTTGGCATAGACATGCCCATCACTAGCCCGACATAACACATAAGAAGGATTAAAGTCGCCGGCCTTGATGGGAGGAGTGGCATTGCCCTTTTTGACACGGCCACCCTTCGCATTGTTCTTCTTCTCCTTGGAAGCACTCTCTCCCTCCTTCACAAAGGTTTGCATGAGAGGAGGAGGTCGTTTGGTCTTGTCATTCTTCTACTTGTTCTTGGACTCGGGCACGTACCCAATCCCTTCCTTAGCCACAACTCCCTTTTGGTTGGTCAAGAGGTTGTTGAGGTTCTTCTTGCCTTGTATGCCAGACACAAGACCTTTCTCAAGTTGCACCTTTAGCTTAGCGTTCTCCTCAACAAGATGCACATGCTCACAACACGGGTTAGTAGCATTTGCATTATCAATTAACATCATACGAGGAAAAGTGGCTTTTTCCTTGGTTAGCTTTACTTGAAGTTGATCATGAGACTCTTTGAGGCTAGCATGAGCACCCTTCAAGACCTCGTGAGCCTTGTCAAGTAGATCAAACTCCTCTTTGAGTCTAGCACGATCAACTTCAAGTTCGGCCTTCTTGGATTTTAGCACACGAGAAACAATGATAACATGATCAAAATCTTTCTTTAACTTAGCATGTTCAACATTGTGTGACTCCTCAAGAGCCAAACTAAGACCACACTCTTCCTCAAGAGCATTGGAAAGATCCAAGATCTCATCGGCGTAGTCACGACTATGCCCTTCCATCTTAGAGATGGTATCTTCATGAGCCTCGATCATGTCATTGGCTTCACCAAGTTGTTCCAAGAGAGCAACAAAGTGCTTCTTGGATTTACCCTTAAGTTTGCCCATAAAGGCATCAAACTCATTCAGCTCCATATTATCTCCCTCATGTTCATCAATGCTATCCGTTGAAGAAGGATGATTAATGATGGTAGTTTTGATGTTGGAGGTTACCTTGTTGGTGGCTTTAGCCATGAGGCACTTGGCGGTGATGCTCTCATTGGGTGAGTCAAAGAGAGACACCCGTGGAGTCGTTGCAATGGCAACAGAGGCCATGGCAACCGACTCACCATCTTCATCATCGTCATCATCCTCATTGCACTCTTATTGTACCACCAATGCCTTGGGGGAGTCTTCTTGGTGAAGTTGCTCTTGTTGGGGAACAACTTGGCCTTGTCCTTTCGGATGAGCTTGCCACCATTGTCTTCCCTCTTCTCATACGGGCACTCCGCAACAAAATGACTCACATTGCCACAATTGTAGCAAGTCCTTACACGTTGCTTGCTCTTCGTGCCACTTGAGTTGTTTTTGTTAAAGTTTGGCCTTGAGTTTTTCTTGCTCCAAAATTGCCTTGAAGCAAGTGCCATGTGTTCATGATATGCATACTTTGTATCTTCAGGGTTGCTCTCCTCTTCTTCCTCTTCTTCTTCTTCAATGCAGAGCTTGGCCTTCAATGCAAGGTTGGGCTTCTTTTCCCTTTGAGAATGAAGCACCGCATTGTCAGTGGTCTTGTCCAAAATGTTCATGGCCACAAACTCATCCAACACTTCACTTGAGGTCAAAGTGTGGAAGTCCGGCCTTTGACGAATGATGGAGGACATGGCCTTGTGGTAGGGCATCATTTCCTTGAGGAATTTGCGCTTGATCCAATTATCATCTGTGTCCTTGCTCCCGTGATCTCGGAGTGAGACCGCGAGTTTGGTTACTCTCCGATAAAGCTCACGAGGTTCTTCATCTTCTTTCATTGCAAACTCATCGGCCTCATCTTGCACCAGTTCATAGTTGGAGCGTTGAATGCTTGCGCTTCCCCGGTAGAGTGAGACAACACAAAGCCATGCGTCTTTGGCCAAGGCGAAGGGCCGAAGATGAGGTAGATCTTCGGGTGGAATTGCATCTTGAATGATGAAGAGAGCATTCTCATTGAATTGATTATCCGCGGCTTCTCGAGGAGTGAAGTTGCTTGGATCATGCGGATAGAAACCTTCTTCAATGATTCTCAAAAGATTAGTGTTCACATGATTTAAATGACGTTTAAAGCGGTAAACCCAAGAATCAAAGTCCTCATTTTTCACAATCTTAGGGGGAGGACCGTCATGATTCAAATGAGTGGAAGGAACCGGTCCACCATAAACAAGTGGTGGTTCCACATGAGCAAAGATGCCGGTGCCATTCTTACCACCAGAAGAAGGAGCCTTTTTGCTACTAGCTCCCCCCTTATCGGAGGTAGCATCCGTCACCTTGTCGGTGGGAATACCCACGTTCAACGGTGCGGTGGATAGTTTAAGCCCTTCAAGGAATTTAGTAAATATGCTTTCAACCTCGGTCGTCATGGAGGCTTTCAATGTCTCCAAGGCCACATTGAACTCCTCACGAGAGACCGAGGTTCCCCCATCGCCCGTAGACGAGATCGGATTCACACCGGAGTGTTCCTCCACACCATCTACGGTATCACCCATACTCTTCGGACGGTAAAGTCCTTAATAAAGAGACGAGGCTCTGATACCAATTGAAAGGATCGATATGGTTGACTAGAGGGGGGTGAATAGGCAACTAACAATTTTGAACTTTTCTTTACCAAATTAAACTTTGCATCAAAGTAGGTTGTCTAGATGTGCAACTAGGTGAGCAACCTATATGATGCAATAACAACAAACAAACGAGCAAGCAAGAGAAGTAACACTAAAGAGCTTGCACAGGTAAAGGTAAGAAATAACCAAGAGTGGATCTGGTGAGGACGAGGATGTGTTACCGAAGTTCCTTCCTTTTGAGGGGAAGTACGTCTCCGTTAGAGAGGTGTGGAGGCACAATGCTCCCCAAGAAGCCACTAGGGCCATCGTATTCTCCTCACGCCCTCACACAATGCGAGATGCCGTGATTCCACTATTGGTGCCCTTGAAGGCGGTGACCGGACCTTTACAAACAAGGTTGGGGCAATCTCCACAACTTAATCGGAGGCTCCCAACAATACCACGAAACTTCACCACAATGGACTATGGCTCCGTGGTGACCTCAACCATCTAGGGTGCTCAAACACCCAAGAGTAACAAGATCCGCTAGGGATAGGTGGGGAAATCGAAAATCTCTTGGTGGAAGTGTAGATCGGGGCCTTCTCAACCACTCCCGAGCAAATCAACAAGTTTGATTGGCTAGAGAGATAGATCAGGCGAAAATGGAGCTTGGAGCATTAATGGACCTTGAGTGGAAAGAGGTAAGTTAATGGGGAAGAAGGGGACCCCCTTTTATAGTGGGGGCAACAATCCAACCGTTGCCCCACTAACTAGCCCCACAGAGGGCGATAGTACCGCTTGGGGGGCGGTACTACCGTTGAGCCAGAGGTACTGCCGCTACAACTAGCGGTACTGTCGTGTAGAGAAGAGAAGCGGGGTCCTGGACCCAGAGCGGTACTACCTTGGTGGTAAGGGCGATACTACCGCTGTGAACCGGTACTACCGCCTCTACTGCCGTAACTAGTGCTGCAAAACCCGACACGAGAAAAAGAGCCCTCGAGTCGAGGCGGTAGGAGCCAGACAGGCCAGCGGTAGTACAGCTGCGGAGTCACCGGCGGTACTACCGCTGCGGAGCGATACTGCCGCTTGTGACCCCTCAGCGGTCGGACCGCTGGGAGCATGGTACTACCGCTGGGACCCAGACAAGAGAGAAAAGATCTCTCCATCGAAGTTGAAGTCGAGGCGGTAGGGCCAGGCAGGCCAGTGGTAGTAGTGCTGCTGAGTCACCGGCGGTACTACCGCTGTGGAGCGGTACTGCCGCTTGTGACCCCTCGGCGGTACTACCGCTGGGTAGCATGGTACTACCGCTGGGACCCAGACAAGACATACAAGAGAGAAAAGATGTCTCCAATGAAGAGGAAGAGCTCTGAGGGTGAGAAGCGGATGTGTACGTGTTGATTCCACCCAAGCAATACCCCAGCGGACCCCCTCTTGATAGTACGGTGCCCTCTACGCAACTAGTCCACCGAAAGAGAAACGAAAGAGCTGCACCATCTTGAATGATACTCCGAGGGGAAGAAATCGTCTCGTGCCAAGGATGAAACTCTGAAATACTCAAAGCACACGATTAGTCTGCAAAAATGTTGTCATCAATCATCAAAACCACATCGAGAGAGATATGCCTCAACGTCCTGAGTGAAAAACTGCTTCTTCTTGGTTGGAGCGGCTCCCTTGCCCTTGGATGCATCTGAGTCGGAGGACTGAGCTGTTGCGGCGGTCTTGAGAGCGAGCTTGAGTGTCTTCAAGGCTTCCTTGGCATCCCCCTTGATGGTGAGGTGATACGTCTCCAACGTATCTATAATTTTTGATTGCTCCATGCTATGCTATATTATCTACTATTTTGGACATTATTGGGCTTTATTATCCACTTTTATATTATTTTTGGGACTAACCTATTAACCGGAGGCCCAGCCTGGAATTGTAGTTTTTTGCCTATTTCAGAGTTTCGCAGAAAAGGAATATCAAACGGAGTCCAAACAGAATGAAACCTTCGGGAACGTGATTTTCGGAACGAACATGATCCAGGAGACTTGGACCCTGCGTCAAGAAACAAAGGAGGAAGCCACGA
>NC_041386.1:467170145-467228519 GCF_002162155.2 Triticum dicoccoides
CGCGACCTCCACCCTCGTGGGCCCCCTATTGCTCCACCAACGTACTCCTTCCTCCTATATATACCTACGTACCCCCAAATGATCAAATACGGAGCCAAAACCCTAATTCCACCGCCGTAACTTTCTGTATCCACCAGATCCCATCTTGGGGCCTATTCCGGAGCTCTGCCGGAGGGGGCATCCATCACAGAGGGCTTCTACATCAAACCATAGCCTCTCCGATGAAGTGTGAGTAGTTTACCTTAGACCTTCAGGTCCATAGTTATTAGCTAGATGGCTTCTTCTCTCTTTTTGGATCTCAATACAATGTTCCCCCCCTCTCTTGTGGAGATCTATTCGATGTAATCTTCTTTTTGCGGTGTGTTTGTTGAGACCGATGAATTGTGGGTTTATGATTAAGATTATCTATGAACAATATTTGAATCTTCTCTGAATTCTTTTATGTATGATTGGTTATCTTTGCAAGTCTCTTCGAATTATCAGTTTGGTTTGGCCTACTAGATTGATCTTTCTTGCAATGGGAGAAGTGCTTAGCTTTGGGTTCAATCTTGCGGTGTCCTTTCCCAGTGACAGTAGGGGCAGCAAGGCACGTATTGTATTGTTGCCATCGAGGATAACAAGATGGTTTTTTTTATCATATTGCATGAATTTATCCCTCTACATCATGTCATCTTGCTTAAGGCGTTACTCTGTTTTCATGAACTTAATACTCTAGATGCATGCTGGATAGCGGTCGATGAGTGGAGTAATATTAGTAGATGCAGGCAGGAGTCGATTTACTTGTCTCGGACGTGATGCCTATATACATGATCATACCTAGGTATTCTCATAAGTATGCTCAATTCTGTCAATTGCTCAACAGTAATTCGTTCACCCACCGTAAAATACTTATGCTCTTGAGAGAAGTCACTAGTGAAACCTATGGCCCCCGGGTCTATCTTCATCATATTAATCTTCCAATACTTAGTTATTTCATTTGCTTTTTACTTTGCTTTTATTTTACTTTGCATCTTTATCACAAAAATACCAAAAATATTATCTTATCATATCTATCAGATCTCACTCTCGTAAGTGACCGTGAAGGGCTTGACAACCCCTTATCACGTTGGTTACGAGGAGTTATTTGTTTTGTGCAGGTACGAGGGACTCGCGTGTAGCCTCCTACTGGATTGATACCTTGGTTCTCAAAAACTGAGGGTAATACTTACGCTACTTTGCTGCATCATCCTTTCCTCTTCAAGGAAATCCAACGCAGTGCTCAAGAGGTAGCATGAGGACACCCTCGCTCCCCGGCATCTTCATGAGGTTGTAAGCCAGATGGGTTGCTGCCATGAATTGGGCCAGAGCCAGGTACCCAAGGATGGCGTTGTATGGTAGGCCGATGTGGGCGATGTCGAAGTCGATGAGCTTGGTGTGGTAGTTGTCGCGCGTGCCAAAGGTCACGGGGAGGCGGATCTGCCCCAGGGAGCGGGCGGAGCCTCCACCGACCCCTGAGAAAGGCTTGCTATGGCGGAGCCGCTCGAGCGGTACGTGAAGAAGGCTGAAGGCCTCGACGAAGAGCACGTTGAGGTCGGCGCCGCCATCGATGAGTGTCTTGGTGATGGACGCATGGCAGATGGTGGGCGTGCAAAGAATTGGGAGCGCACCCGAGCCAATGGTGGAGGCGGGATGATCCCCTGAGTCAAAGGTGAGGTCGGCCTCGGGCGCGGCCCAGCCCAGCGGAGCCCCGGGGTGCTTGGAAGCAGCGCCGACCTGGCGAAAGAACGGCTTGACGTGACGATCCGAGGGTGGTGCTTGCGAGCCGCCGAGGAGGGCCGCAACCGCGTGGTGCGCCGGTGCCGCATAGCATGCGGCGAAGAGGCCATGCAACTCCTCCCAAGATGCCATCATGGATCCAGGGAAGTTGAGAAGCCAGGCGCGCGGTGCGCCAGTGAGAGCCATGGGAAGCCAGTTGGCCATGACCTTGTCGTCGCCCCCAGCCTTAAGGACGGCCTCCTCATACGCCAGCAGGAAAGCCGTTGGGTTTGTCACGTCGTCGTAGCGCGGCGGCATCTTCGGCTTGAACTTGGGCGGCCACTGCACCTGTCATAGGGCGGGGGACAAGGCTAAGAGCCCCCTGGCCCCGCTGTTGGCGCTGGTCGTCGGAGCAGGGAGCGAGGCGCCTGCCATGAGGGCGAAGCGAGGTGGCGGCGGAGCGCAGATTGACGGAAGGAAAATTCCGGCGCACCCCCTACATGGCGCGCCAAATGTCGGATCACGGGTTCCGGCAAAACCCTCAAGGTTCGAACACTGGGGTGCGCGCGAAGATCTCCCCCTACCGATCCACGTCCTAGCTTCGCTAAGATCTCACAGGCTAACTCGATGAACACGCAACACAAAGGACACAATATTTATACTGGTTCGGGCCACCGTTGTGGTGTAATACCCTACTCTAGTGTGGTGGTGGTGGATTGCCTCTTGGGCTGAGGATGAATAGTACAAGGGGAAGAACAGCCTCCTGAGGAGAGGTGTTCTTGTGCTCGGTGAACTTGTGGTAGTTCTGGTCTCTCTCGATCCGTCCCCTAGCTATGGTGGTGGCTAGTCCTATTTATAGAGGCCCTGGTCCTCTCCCCAAATATTGAGCAGGAAGGGAGCCAATAACGACCAATTTGAAAGGGGACAGCTAGTACAGCTTATCCTGACAAAAGCAGTCTTCGCCTGTCAAAGGCTCTGGTGGTGACGCTGTCTTGGGCTCCACGGTGACCTCCATCTTACCGTCCTTCTGGTCTTGGTCTCATTGCACTGATATGGAAACCTTTGCTTGATGCATTGGTACTCTGCGCCTGCGCTTGCTTCCTTACCACCAAAGAGGAAACAAGGACACTGTGTGCACTGGCGCCCGCCTGGCGCCCACCTGATCTCGATCGTCATGGCTCACGTCATCGGAACCTCGCGAGGTTTGCCTCGCCTTGAACTCTCTGCCCCTCGCGATCCAGCCTGGTGAGGCCGCTCCTAAGGAGGTCTTGTGAGGCCACTCCTGAGGAGGTCTTGTGTGGTCCGCTCGCGAGGCTTGGCCCCTCGCAAGGGTCTTGAGAGCTTGTCGGTGAAGATGGGTCGTACGGGCCCGCTCGCAGAGCCACGTCGTGGGCCGCAGGAAGGCAAGTCTGGGGACGCCCCTTCCCGGAACACCTACAAAAGTGGCTTTGTTTGTTGCCATGTGGTTCAGATATGGTCTTCACAAACATCACCCAATGAGGATAGATGACATTGGCAAGATAGTATCCCATGATGTAGTCACGACCGTTGACAATGTAGTTGCATGGTGGCGATTCCCCATTACAAAGCCTCCTGAACACAGGAGATCGTTGAAGCACATTGATGTTGTTGTGAGAACCCGACATTCCAAATAATGCATACCAAATCCATAAGTCATGTGATGCCACTCCTCCAGTACGATGGTGGCCTCTTTGGTGTGGCATCGATACATTCCCCGCAAACCTTTGGGGTAGTTCTTCCATTGCTAGTGCATGCAATCAATTGATCACAACATTCCTGGACACCATATGGCCTCTCAAATAGCCAACAACTTTTTTGTGTCCTACACATTTGGTTTTCTCAGATACTCTTCTTTGAACACCTACACCACAACATCGACAAACTTGATAGTAGTCTTCAGGCATGTGCTCTCCCCTATCTGGATCATCTGACCAATGACATCTGCGGCAGTACCAAGTGTAAGCATCCTCAGAGCATCCATGCATTTCTGATAAGCACAAAAAAATGTTGGCCGCAACGATCCCTACTGATCTTGAAGTAGTCATAATGTGACTCCATTCCCTCCACAATGCGCAAAAATAATGGTTTTCACATGCAAAAACGGCGACGAAACCATGGATCATCCGCGACAGTTGGGTTCGGAGCAAAGTAGTCCTTGTGCAGTAGCCATGCTCCGGAGACCCTATCCCGATTGATCACTCTTCTCCCTTTGAATGAGCCCTTGAAGTTGAGAATATGCTCCACCTGTCAGTCCATTTCCTCTTGCATGCTCATGAGCATGATCATGTCCACTTCTTCATCATCAGACGAATCGAAGAACTCATCTTGAATCATTTGATCAAGACCCGTCGGTCCATACTCCTCGTCCTATGAAGCATCAGAATTCATCATTTTCCCTATAAATAAATCACAAAACAGGGTCGGATAATGTGTCAAACATATAGAGTGCAAGGGGTAGCCCGCGAGTTGTTGGACGTACCACGGTGGCGTCTAGGCCGGCGACGATGTCCCCGGTGGCGAGCATGGGAGAGAGGACTGTTGTGCCGATGCTGGGGCGCAGAGGGTCGGAACGGTTGCGGAGGAAGGGTGGCGGTGGAGCTATGAGATGTCTATCATGAAGGAGGAAGAAGAAGAGAGGAGAGAGCAAATGGATCCGGTAGGTCGAGGGGGTGGATCTGGTGCAATTTGTGGTGGGGTAGGCCTGCTGGGTATGACATGGCGGACGCTCCTGATCGCCCCCATATAGACCCAACATTTGGGCTAGATATGAGGGGTGTCGGCCAGCCTGGATTTTGAGGCCCGTTTGAGGCGCATGTCTGGGTTGTCTTTTGTGACCGGTCACTGACTGGGCCATGCGTCCGAGCGTATGAGACGGATTTGGGTACCTAGCGATAGATGCTCTTAGTGAATCACAATCTGATTTTTGAAGCAAGGTAGACAAGACTGTTTAGGCTCCCCATGTGCTTGCTCTAGGAGGATAATCTGTGAGGATGTCTGCAATTCTCCTTTACCTTTCAAAAAGGTAGTGGCTCATACAACAAGGATACACAATGGTTCTATTCAATATTCGGTAGCATCATTAGAAATACTCGAGCACAAGAAGATGAAGTATTATTCTAAATATACTAAACCTAGCTAGGTTTTTTGGGTGGTTTTTTACTTTTTTCTCATAGTGAAAACTTAGCCAATCATGGTCTGCCACGTTTATACTGTGGGATTTAGTTGGGTACAATTCTATGTATGCATTGTGTTTCCCTCTCTTATTTGATTCCTAGTCCACATGCGTTCTGTCCGGCGGTGGTGGGTCATCAGTTTTTGGAAAAAAATTCAAGGTACATCCATAGTTGAATTGATAATGTGACCACGTGCATACAACTCTCAAAACGTCCGCTTAATGCATCTAGTACGCGGTTGTAAAACTCTTTGGTGTCTGCATTCATGTAGCTATTGACACTAGGCTCTTATATTATGGGACGGAGGGAGTATATCTTAACGTGGACATGCTAGCGCCTTGCTATTGGACCTTGCTGTCCCAGTTCATCAGCACATCAGCACCCTACACATCGTATAATAATCATCAGGGGAATTTTTGGTTCCTTCAGCTAGCCTAGCTGATGCGCCAACAGTATGTGCTAAGGAAATCTTCTATGTTTTGTTTGTAGGTAAAAGCACGAGTATACCGTTGTGATGACCCGAGGGCTCCGAGTCTCTGTGCTTTCTATGTCAGTCCCTGGATCAATAGCTGATACGCACAGTCGACAATGAAATACCAGAAAATACATCACATGTCATAGTATTACATCATAGATCCAGTGCTTTATAATACACACCTTCTTAGCTCACGAGCTAGCTTAATTTACACACATGCAGCAGAGTTGATAATCTAGTCTTTTGACGTCCATCCACTCACAGGCAAGAGGCGTCGTAACCCTAATTCATGCCTTCCTTCAATATGGTAAGCCTGCAACATGATACGTTGGAGCCACAAGGGTCAATACATTGAATGTATTAGCAAGCTTCATCATGATTGGCTTGTTGGAACATAAACATGCAATTTGGTGTGGATGGGTTTTCTTTTTTGCGTGAAGGTAGGTTTCCTACTTTGTAATAGTGGTCTACTCTAATAGTTGGACATACCATATCACACAGTAGTACTGGACAGATCGTATCACGCGATCACCCAAAATAAGCATTTGAGTATGTGGGCCTCCACATCACACGACCACCCTAAACCTCTCTCAAATAGTCTCCCTGGTATCACGCCAGGTACCTGAGTCAGTCCATACTCCCCTTTGGTTCAGCCCACAAATTTTATTAGAAGAGTTGATGAGATCAAGCTGAAAACTCTCGATAAGTTGCTCAAAAGTTGTCCATAACCGGGGACATGGGTAATTATGATTAGTTTTATACACTTTACAGAGGTTTGTATACTTTACCCGTGATTCCGATCACACCCTTCTGCTACTAAACTCAAGTCGTGAATTAGGTAGGTAGATCAAGACAAGACTTTCGGGAAGTAGTAGCCCTTTCTAGAAAGGCAGACCCATCCATTTTCCCTGCATGTAAATCTACATCTGCTAGTCATGCCCAGGAAGGTTCCCAAAACTTACTTCGTCAAGACAGAGCACATATTATCTCACATATACACATGGAACCTACTCAACTATAAATTCGTATAATCCCTCTGATACATGGGTGGCATTCCCCACCAAGGACTACACTCGGTGACTCATTCAAAGTCAGCCCACCCATATGGATTAATTAATTAAGTTGTAGTTAAGTAGTCAACCATAAGTAACCTTTTAATGTGATCCCAATCCAGGTAATAGCAGCTAAGCAACTGATTGATTGTTACAAGGTCATGGTACAAGGGACCTAATTTCTTCTACTAGGTTCTGTCAAGCATAAACTAAAATCCTATAGGGGATTCATAGTTGGAAACAACTACAATGCATGAAAACATAAGTTATGATCAAAGGTTCCACTTTCCTGGTATTGACGATTCTTCAAACACACAATCTTTATCACGTTACTCTCTACTCTCCGTACAATCTAACATAAGTAAAGAGCAATCATAAACAACCATACACTACAATCAAAAATACAACAAGTGTTTTGCATGGTGTCAGTGTCATCGTGCTGTGAGATCATGTGTCAGGGTTGACTCATAAGAGTTTAGATAATAGTGGTTGTTAGTTTGAATACATGTGACATAAGGGTTGACATGCAAATTTTTAGTAAGGGTTTATCACATAAGGAGTATGTGATGCCAAGTTGTGGTTGTCATATCCAATCAAAAGAATCTTAACAACAGAGTCATGGTCTATGAAGCTTGGGTAGCCAAGTTCATGTTCACTTTGAATGACAATTCAAACTTGTTGACCTTTCTGTTGGAGATATGCCCTGGAGGCAATCATGTATGATGATATTTCCTATGTGTTTATGAATAAAGATAGTCCTTGGACATTATCAATGATGTGTATCAGCAAGTACGTGACTTGTTTATGGGACTATGCATTGTATGATGACTGTCCTAAAAGGTCCCTAGTCGAAAGGGTTGTGTGGACGCGCAGCCAACTAGACTAGCATATGACACGGTTGATGGCTTGGTCTCACTAGCCATGGAGCATTGGATGCTAACCGGATAATATGGACTTGGAAGGATCTGGTCGGATTCGATGTAGTCGGATCGGAGTCGAGATAAGGTCTGAGTCGGACAAACCCAACTATGAGACGCAGCGATATGTCATATGTGAGTCTCGAGTACAACATATGTTCTATGTCCTAAGACCTGAGCTGACGCATGTACTCGGGATGGTGACAGACTTGCTTTGGGCCGACCAAACGCTACTCCGTAACTGGGTAGTTATAAAGGTAGGTTTTGGGATTGTCCAGAACCATGTTGCGAGACGTTGTCGAGCAAGATGGGATTTGCCCCTCCGATCAGGAGAGATATACTCTGGGCCCCTCGTGTGATCCGACCAGGATAAGCATGGCCATGCGATAAGGATTATGAGATAATCCGGTTTGTGGTCGGCGTCACTGGAATGAGAAAGAGGTTGGGCTAGCACAAGGATGACAGACTCGCCTTGAGACCGACAACATATATCGTGTGGCAAAAGGAATGGAAGTATGATGTACAGGTTCGCCTAACCAGCTTCATAGTCTGTTTGGTGTTCGGCATGCCTTGCTAGAGGCCGCTGCCAACTGTGCAGTTCGGAGGTGATCTGAACTGCGACCAAGCCGGCTTGAACCTAAGGGGTCGCACGCTTAAGGGGAGGAACCTACGAGGTCGGGTCCGAGGACACTGGTCGGATGCGATCCGAGCTGTATTCGAATTATGGCCGAGTAGACTTATGGGCTTTAGTCCGTGCAAGGCCCAAGTGATGAGCCCGCGACGGATGCCTATATAAAGTGGAGGTGCCGCACACTCACGGAATTGATCGCTTCAGCGTTGTCACTAGGGTTTGGATGTGTTGCGAATAGACACCTCCACTCGCCGCCGATTGTGTGATCGGACCTAGCAGTCTGCCGCATGACATTCCTACTGCACGTGCGGATATCGTTAGAGGCGGTGCACTTGTGCCGCTCCGGCGAACCTGCACGTGGGAACCGACGACCAGCTGTTCGAGGGAGATAGGACGAGGAGGAGACGATTCACGTGGACGCGCTGCCCCAACTCTTCTTCCGCTGCACGGCACTGCGCGTCTAGTGGTAACGATCTATGATCCATCTCCCGTAGCATGTTCTTGGTTGCTCTGTGCGTAGGAAAAATTTAATTTGTAGTCGACGCACCCTACCGTAGAACCCAATAGTGGTATCAGAGCCTCTGCTATAGGATTTGGATTCAGATCATATGCATATTAGATATGTGGAGGCGATAGATGAGATCTGTTGTCGTTGATGAGATCGGTTATGTGCACGGTTGATGTGATCAACTGCACATGGGGATCGTTGAGGCTATGTTTTCTAATGATTGGAGTCAATGAGGTCGTGACACAACCTACCCCTACCAGTTAGTATCCGCCGTCGGAGTTAACAGTGGAACATAAATCCGAATCATACTCGCAATGATCGATAAGATCGGCCAGATTAGAGAATCCGTGTGCGTAGCGCATTGTATTTCGTACACGATCACTCAAACCGGTAGAATACGATTCTATGCATAACTTTATTTTGCAGGGTCTGATGTGAATAGTATGGCTCATGTGTATGTGATGTATGTGTGTAAATTATACATGGCCCGCGTGTCATGTTTGTCAGCCGGCAGGAGCCAAAGTGTTGTCATTATATTGTATAACGACCTGCGTGTTGACTTATGACTCTATGTAAAATTCATTACTAGTTGTAGTAGTTGGATAATAGAGATCAGGTTGGCGGCTTGGCGGCCCGGCGTGACAAACAAGATGGAGTTTCTAGATGGTCATCGGAGTTGGAGCTGACCTGGAAGAACATCCATGAAGGAGCCATACCATTTCACAATATATGTTTTACTTGTGATTGTTATGCTTCTTTGTTTCTATGCATGTTAGAATGGTAGAAAGATCCCTCATGAATATCAAGTAAATTGCCATTCCCGATGTTGCACCTTCGCACGTCAAGTACGTCTAGTAGTGGGATCATAAAATTGGGGTGCTACTAGGTGTCCTTGAACTAAAGGGTTCGTGTCGGACACAGACATGCACTGCATTAGGTTAACTTGACAAGGCTATCAAAACGGTTTTGGGCCTTGTGGCAAAAGAGGTCGGGAGCCGGGGTATGAGATACCTACCCGACCGACAGGAGTCGTATAGAGATACGATTAGCAAGGAGTTTCTTACCGGATAGGCATGTTGTCTAGTAGTGATGCTAAAGCTCACTAGTCGCATGTGCTAGTCGGATCCTGAATCACTAAGAGTTTACGGAGGGATGCTGACTTCAGTGGGAGTATTTCTGTTTAAGGCTAGAATTACTCTACATAAACACATGCTTAGTGATTGCATATTTTTCTGTTGTAGATCGAAGGCACCACCTGCTCAACCCAACTTTGCATTGAAATCAATTCTGGAAAAGGATAAACTGAATGGAACAAACTTTACTACCTGGTATAGAAATTTGAGAATTGTTCTCAAGCATGATAAAAAGGAACATGTTCTAGAGGATCCTCTTCCAGAGGAACCTGCCGATAATGCTAGTACCACAACCAAGAATGCCTACCAGAAACTCGTTGATGAATCAAACGATATCAGCTGCCTCATGCTGGCTTGTATGGAGCCTGATTTGCAGCAGCATTTCGAAGACGTTGGGGCTTTCGATATGATCGAGAGTCTCAAGATCATGTTTCAGGTGCAGGCTAGGACTGAAAGGTTCAATGTTTGGCGATCCTTGATGGATTGTAAGCTGAAGGAAGGTGATCCATTGAGCCCGCATGTGATCAAGATGATCGGATATGTGCAAGCTTTGGATTGGTTGGGCTTCCCGCTCTTGGATGAGCTGGCTACTGATGCAGTTTTGGGTTCTCTTCCGCCCAGCTATGGGACGTTCATCTCGAACTATCATATGCATGGCATGGATAAGAAGCTCACTGAATTACATGGGATGCTCAAAGTGGCAGAGCAGGATATTAAGAAAGGCACGCATCAAGTGTTAATGGTGCAGAAATCGGCTAAGTTCAAGAAGAGTTGGTCCAAGAAAAAGGCTAAGGCAAAGGGCACGGAGACAGTAACCTCCGCCGCTGTGCCGAAGTCTGGACCGGACTCAAAGACCATTTGCTATCATTGCAAGGAAACTGGTCACTGGAAGAGGAACTGTAGCAAGTGGCTTGCAGAGCATGGCAAGAAGGCCGGGAATGCTGCTTTAGGCAAAGGTACACTTGTTGCATATGTTAGAGACATTTACCTTGCTGACATACCTAGCAGCTCTTGGGTATTTGATACCGGATCGGTTGTTCACATTTGCAACTCGATGTAGGGGCTGGTAAGAACTAGGCGTGTGGCACAAGGGGAGATTGACATCAAGGTCAGAAACAAAGCAAGAGTTGCTGCATTGGAGGTCGGCACGATGCAGCTCCAGCTTCCTTCTGGATTTATTTTGGAATTGAATAATTTTTATTACTATCTTGCACTTAGTCGGAACATTATTTCTACCTCATGCTTGATGAGTCAGAGTTATGAATTCAATTTAAAGGACAATGGTTGTTCGATTTATTTGAATGGTATGTTCCACGGCTATGCACCCATTGTTGATGGGTTATTTATATTGAACCTAGAACTGGAACCGCTCTATAACGTGAATGTCAAGAGGCATTAGCCTAATGAGATAAATCCGACATACTTATGGCATTGCCGGCTTGGACACATTAGTCTGAAACGCATGAAGAAGCTCCATGATGATGGACTCCTAACTTCGACCAACTTTGGGTCGTCCAAGACATGTGAATCATGCTTGCTCGGCAAGATGACTAAGTCCCCTTTCGCAAAGAGTTGTGAGAGGGCATCCGAGCTGTTGGAACTAATACACTGTGATGTGTGTGGACCAATGAGCACAACCGCCAGAGGTGGCTATCAGTACTTCATGACTTTTACCGACGACTTGAGTAGATATGGATATATCTATTTGATGAGGCACAAGTCGGAAACTTTTGAAAAGTTCAAAGAGTTTTAAAACAAGGTTGAGAATCAGCTCGGCAAGACTATAAAAATTCTACGATCTGATCGTGGAGGTGAGTACATGAGCCAGGAGTTTGATGATCATCTGAAAAGCAGAGGTATAGTACCTCAGCTCACACCTCCGGGTACGCCATAGAGAAATGGTGTATCGGAATGAAGGAATTGTACCTTGTTGGACATGGTTCGATCTATGATGAGCAAATCGGATTTACCCTTGTCATTCTGGGGATACGCTCTAGAAACTGCAGCTTTCACACTTAACAGGGTACCATCAAAATCCGTAGATAAGACACCACATGAGATGTGGACAGGGAAGACTCCCAGTTTGTCTTCTCTAAAGATTTGGGATTGTGAAGCATTTGTCAAGCGACTTATGTCAGACAAGCTTACACCCAAGTCGGACAAATGCATATTCGTGGTATATCCGAGGGAAACCTTGGGATATAGCTTCTACAACCGGGAAGAGTACAAAGTGTTTGTTGCTCGGAACAGGGTTTTCCTTGAGAAAGAGCTTCTCAGTCGGGAGGCCAGTGGGAGGACGGTCCGACTCGAAGAAATTCGAGAACCACTCAGGGACGGCTCAGCAGGTGATGAGATCATACCGGAGTCAGTCAGGGAACCCGTAGTGGAAGCGGCACCAGAACCACGGAGGTCAGAAAGATTGTGCAGAGTGCGTGATTTATTGTTGCTAGAAAGCAACGAGCCGACCACGTATGCAGAAGCGATGGTGAGCCCGTATTCCGAGCCATGGTTAGAGGCCATGAGATCCGAGTTAAAGTCCATGGATTAATATCAAGTCTGGGACTTGGTTGATCCGCCGCCTGGCGTAAAGGCCATTGGCTGCAAATGGGTCTTTAAGATACACAAAGCTCAGCTTGTCTCTAAAGGTTATGGACAAGTTCAAGGAATTGACTACGATGAGACTTACTCGCCGGTAGCGAAGCTGAAGTCGGTAAGGATCGTACTAGCTATAGCTGCATATTTCGATTACGAGATATGGCAGATGGATGTCAAAACGGCTTTCCTTCACGGAAATTTAACCGAGGACGTGTATATGATACAACCCGGGGGTTTTGTCGATCCGACTAGCACTAGTAAAGTATGCAAGCTCAAGAGATCCATTTATGGGTTGAGGCAAGCATCTTGGAGCTGGAATGTTCGTTTTGATGAGGTCGTCACTGGTTTTGGCTTCATCAAAAGCGAAGAGGACTCTTGTTTATACAAGAAGTTAAGTGGGAGCTCGATAGTGTTTTTGATCTTGTATGTGGATGACATACTACTAATCGGAAATGATATTTTGATGGTGAACTCGGTCAAGGAATCATTGAATGGCAAGTTTTCAATGAAGGACCTTGGTGAGGCAGTTTACATTTTAGGCATCAAGATCTATTGAGTAGATCGAGGAGGCTACTCGGCTTGAGCCAAAGCACGTAAATAGATAAAGTGTTGAAGCGGTTCAACATGAGTGAGGCCAAGAAAGGGTTCTTGCCTGTCTCACATGGTATAAGGCTAAGCGAGACTCAGAGTCCTTCGACATCTGATGAGCGAAGCAGGATGAGTCGGGTTTCGTATGCCTCGGCAATTGGATCCATCATGTATGCCATGATATGCACACGACCTGATGTTTATTTTGCAATAAGCCTAACAAGTAGATACCAGGCGAACCCAGGTGAGAGTCACTGGGCAGCGGTAAAGACTATTTTGAAGTACCTAAAAAGGACTAAAGAGATGTTCCTAGTTTATGGAGGTGAGAAAGAGCTCGTCGTAAGGGGTTACGCCGATGCTAGTTTCCAAACCAACAGAGATGATTGTCGATCACAGTCCAGGTTCGTGTATGTCATGAATGGAGGAGAAGTGAGCTGGATGAGCTCCAAGCAAGATACGGTGGCCGATTCTACCACAAAAGCCGAATACATTGCGGCTTGTGAAGCTGCAAAGGAAGGTGTTTGGATTCGGAACTTTCTGGATGATCTTGGTATTTTCCCAGCCTCGGTAAAACTGTTGGACCTTTATTGTGATAATTCTGGTGCCATCGCACAAGCCAAGGAGCCGAGGAATCACCACAAGGTCATACACATAGATCGGCAATATCATCTGATACGAAAGATCGTAAAGAGTGGTGATGTAGAGTTATGCAAAATTCACACGGATGCAAATGTTGCGGATCCGTTAACTAAGCCGCTTCCACAACCCAAGCATGAGGGGTACGTTATAGATATGGGCATTCGATGTCTATTTGATTGACTCTAGTGAAAGTGGAAGACTGTTGGAGATATGCAATCATGTATGATGATATTTCCTATGTGTTTATGAATAAAGATAGTCCTTGGACATTATCAATGATGTGTATCAGCAAGTACGTGACTTGCTTGTGGGACTATGCATTGTATTATGACTGACCTAAAAGGTCCCTAGTCGAAAGGGTTGTGTGGATGCGCAGCCAACTAGACTAGCATATGACACGGTCGATGGCTTGGTCTCACTAGCCATGGAGCATTGGATGCTAACCGGATAATATGGACTTGGAAGGATCTGGTCGGATTCGATGTAGTCGGATCCGAGTCGAGATAAGGTCCAAGTCGGACAGACCCAACTATGAGACGCAGCGATATGTCATATGTGAGTCTCGAGTACAACATATGTTCTATGTCCTAAGACCTGAGCTGACGCATGTACTCGGGATGGTGATAGACCTGCTTTGGGCCGACCAAACGCTACTCTGTAACTGGGTAGTTATAAAGGTAGGTTTTGGGATTGTCCAGAACCATGCTGCAAGACGTGGACGAGCAAGATGGGATTTGCCCCTTCGATCAGGAGAGATATACTCTGGGCCCCTCATGTGATCCGACCAGGATAAGCATGGCCATGCGACAAGGATTATGAGATAATCCGGTTTGTGGTCGGCATCACTGGAATGAGAAAGAGGTCGGGCTAGCACAAGGATGACAGACTCGCCTTGAGCCCGACAACATATATCGTGTGGCAAAAGGAATGGAAGTATGATGTACAGGTTCGCCTAACCAGCTTCATAGTCTGTTTGGTGTTCAGCATGCCTTGCTAGAGGCCGCTACCAACTGTGCAGTTCAGAGGTGATCCGAGCTGCGACCAAGCCGGCTTGAACCTAAGGGGTCACACACTTAAGGGAAGGAACCTACAAGGTCGGATCCGAGGACACTGGTCGGATGTGATCCGAGTTGTATTCGGATTGTGGCCGAGTAGACTTATGGGATTTAGGTTCCATGGAAGGCCCAAGTGCTGAGCCTACGACGGACGCCTCTATAAAGTGGAGGTGCCGCACACTCACGGAATTGATCGCTTCAGTGCTGTCACTAGGGTTTGCATGTGTTGCGAATAGACACCTCCACTCGCCGCCGTTTGTGTGATCGGACCTAGCAGTCTGCCACACAATGTTCCTCCTGCACGCGCGGATACCGTTAGAGGCGGTGCACTTGCGCCGCTCTGGCGAACCTGTACGTGGGAACCGACGACCAGCTGTTCGAGGGAGATCTGACGAGGAGGAGACGATTCACGCGGACGCGCTTCCCCAACTCTTCTTCCGCTGCACGGCACTGCACGTCTAGTGGTAACGATCTGTGATCCATCTCCCGTAGCATGTTCTTGGTTTTTCTGCGCTTAGGAAAAATTTAATTTGCAGTCGACGCACCCTACCGTAGAACCCAACACTTTTGTGAGCTTGAATACACTCAGTGTCTGAAAATAATAATTTGGTGAGGCTTCCAATTCAATTTGGATTTGAATTAGGGTTCATCTTATTTGAATTCAAATTGAATTGAGTTCACAATTTGCTTTAGTTCCTAAGTTTGATCTTACCAAGTTAAATTTGAATTATGAATGGTTCCATAAATGACTAAGTTAGTCCAAACCTAACTCAATTTGTTTATTGGTTTCCCTATAGTCAAATACAATATAGTGTCACTTACTAAGCGCAAATAGTTTTTCAAACTTTACTTAGGTTTGAACTAATTTAATTTAAATTTATTTTCCTCAAGTCAATTATGACTCCAAAATAAACACTAAGTCATATTATAAAGGTTTATTCAAATTAAACCTATGGTTTCAAAGTTATAATCAAACTAGTTTGAATTTAATCCAATTTAAGTTCCCTAAAGTCAAATAATAATCCCATAATATTTACTAAAGTTCATTTTAAGCTCCTGAACTTAGTTGCAACATTTTTATCCCAATAAAAACTTTCATACTAAATTTGGTTTAAATACTATTGGCATTATAGCTACAGTTTAAACTATATTCAAATTCAAATTTTAAATTATTTTAAAACTGAACTATGGTAGTTAAGTTGAAACTACAATTCACTAGATTCACTTTGCAAAAAGAATAAATTTAATTGGATTTATAATTTGCAAGTTATGTCCTATTTGAATTTGAATTTTAGACTATTCAAATTCTTAATTTTATTACTCGAGGTGAAAGTGCATTTCCTAAGGATCATTTTGCAAAAAGAATCACTCAATTTGGATATATAGATAAAAAGTTGTGAGTGTTTGAAGTTCCAGGGGTTTTTCTATAAATGTGCATTAATTGAATTAAACAAAAAGTTTTGGATAATGTTTTGCATAAGGTAAGTGACGTGGCTGATACTATTTGATGATGCCAATTCGTTTAAGTGGGACGATGTGGTGCACTAGATCTAGATTGGACGATGCAGATTAAACAAAGGGGGTACTCATCGAGCTAGGTCACCAGAGGAACACGCCGAAGACGGAGGCACGGTGGCGGAGAGTGGTGCCACGGCCTGTGGATGAACGATCTAGTGTTCTAGAGGGCGTCGGATATGGTGGAGTGCGTGGTTCGATGTGGCACAACTCGAGGAGGTCGCTGGTGGTCCTGGCCGAGGGTCACTAGAGTTTGGACGCGTTAGTGGAGCTTTGGGCTTTGATGAATGATGACCCACAAGTATAGGGGATCAATCATAGTCCTTTCGATAAGTAAGAGTGTCAAAACCAACAAGGTGCAGAAGGAAATGACGAGCGGTTTTCAGCAAGGTATTTTCTGGAAGCACTGAAATTATCGGTAATGAGTAGTTTGATAGCAAGATAATTCGTAACAACTGACAAGTAGCAATAGTAACTAAGGTGAAGCAAGGTAGCCCAATCCTTTTTGTTGCAAAGGACAGGCGAGAACGATTTCTTATAATAAGCTAAGCTTTCTTGAGGACACACGGGAATTTCATCTAGTCACTTTCATCATGTTCGTTTGATTCACGTTCGCTACTTTGGTAATTTGATATGTGGGTGGACTGGTGCTTGGGTGCTATTCTTACTTGAACAAGTCTCCCAATTATGATTAACCCCTCTCGCAAGCATCTCCAAGTACGAAAGAAGAAATAACATAAATCTAACCATAGCATTGAACATATGGATCCAAATCAGTCCCTTATGGAATAGCGCATAAACTAGGGTTTAAGCTTTTGTTACTATAGCAACCCATCATCTAATTACTACTCCACAATGCATTCCCTTAGGTCCAAAGATGCTGAAGTGTCATGTAGTCGACATTTACATAACACCACTAAGGGAATCAACAACATACATATCATCAAAATACCAAACGAATACCAAATTCACATGATTACTTATGACAGGACTTCTCCCATGTCCTCAAGAACAAAAGTGACTACTCACACATCATATTCATGTCCAAGATCAGAGGGGTATTGAATAGCATAATGGATCTGAACATATAATCTTCCACCAAATAAACCAACTAGCATCAACTACAATATGTAATCAACACTACTAGCAACCCACAGGTACCAATCTGAGGTTTTGATACAAAGATTGAATATAAGAGATGAACTAGGGTTTGAGATGAGATGAGATGGTGCTAGTGAATATGTTTATGAAGATTGGTCCTCCCATGATGAGAGGGTTGTTGGTGATGACGATGGCTTAGATTTCCCCCTCCAGAGGGAAGTATCCCCAGCGGAATCGCTCCGTGGAAGAGCAAAAGTGCTCCTACCCAAGTTTTGCCTCAGGATGGCGGCGCTCCATCATGAAAGTCCTCTCCTTATTTTTTTTTTCTATTGAAAATGGGCTTATATACCACACGATGGGCATCGGAGGCTGGCCAGGGGCCCCACAAACCACTAGCGTCCCCCCTGGGGGCCGGGCGCGCCCTACTGCCTCGTGGGCACCTGGGTGGCCCCGCTGGTACTTATTTGCTCCAATATTTTTATTTATTGCAAAATAAATCTCCATGAAATTTCAGCTCATTTGGAGATGTGCAGAATAGGTATCTGTGACATATGTTTTTCAGGTCCAGAATTCAGTTGCCGGCAATCTCCCTCTTCACGTAAATCTTGCATATTAAGAGAGAAAAGGCATTAGAATTGCTCCACAAAGTTTTATATTGATTAAAAACACTATAAATAACAGTAAAAATCATGATGCAACATGGACGTATCAACTCCCCCAAACTTAGACCTCGCTTGTCCTCAAGAGAAAGCTGATATCGATAATCATGTCCACATGTTTTGAGAGAGAGAGAGAGGTGTCGATAAAAACAAAATACGTACATAGTAGCATCATGATCATTATTATAATAGCAATATTAATTATCATATAACTTCTCATGATCAAGTAACAATTCATCACAACAACGAAGAATAAGGCATAAACTTTCTTGAAACTAACAAACTACGTTCTTAGTCAACAATGCAATTGCAATTCATCGTATTTTCAGGAAGGGTATGATGTCGGAGCTTATCAACAAGTCCACATACTCTACCATAATTTAGTCTTCTGTGATTTCTAACACTCACAACATATATATGGAGCAAAAAGTTCCACCCAGACACATAGAAAGATAGGGGCTTATAATTTTGGCTCCCAACTTATTCACCTCAAGGGTGATGTCAATGATAATCCCCAAGTGCAAGGAATCATTGTAGCAATTTCCAAGGTGGAAGTGATAAGTATGGAGTGTCAAACCCAGAAGGAGATAAAGGTAATATCAATATTCTCTCAAGTCCTATCTGCCACCGATATGACTCTACGTACACCAGACGTTTGCTTTCATCTAGAAACGAGAAATAAAACTACA
Source organism: Triticum dicoccoides (assembly GCF_002162155.2). Classification (NCBI taxonomy): domain Eukaryota; kingdom Viridiplantae; phylum Streptophyta; class Magnoliopsida; order Poales; family Poaceae; genus Triticum; species Triticum dicoccoides. Next base: position 467,188,631 of record NC_041386.1, read on the forward strand.
TTGTGGGTATAAAGAGGATAGCTTTGCATGATATTGGAGAACTAAAATATAAAAATAGGTGTTGTTATCATAAAGTTAGAATATATTACTATATATTATAAATAGCGAGTGTGGAATAATGATGGGTCAGTGTGCAGAATTATCCTAGGCAATTGTTAACAAGATCGGTAGTCGTCATTGCAATTTCATATGAGGGAGAGGCATAAGCTAACATACTTTCTCTTCTTGGATCATATGCACTTATGATTGGACCTCTAGCAAGCATCCGCAACTACTAAAGAGCATTAAGGTAAAACCCAACCATAGCATTAAAGTATCAAGTCCCCTTTATCCCATACGCAACAACCCCCTTACTCGGGTTTAAGCTTCTGTCACTCTAGCAACCCACTATAAGCGAACCATGAACGTATTGCAACACCCTACAGCAGGAATCCTTCATGTGTGCGCGACACGGAAGGCACCATAGGACAACACCAAAATAAAGCATAAAACTCAAACCAATCTGTATCATCAATCAACCCAAAGGACAAAAGAAATCTACTCAAAACATCATAGAATGGTAACACATCATTGGATCATAATATGTGGCATAAAGCGCCATGTTCAAGTAGGGGATTACAGCAGGGTGCGGAAGAGTGGACCGCGTAAAAAAGAGATTAGGAAGGTGATGAAGATGGTGATGTTGATGAAGATGAGAACCGCGGTGATGGTTCCCCCGGCGGCACTCCGGCGCCACCAAGAGAGAGGGGGAGAGAGTCTCCTCCTTGTGCTTCGTCCTCCATGGCCTCCCCCTAGATGGGGAGAGGTTCTCCCTCTGGTCCTTGGCCTCCATGGTGATGATGGCCCCCTCCGGGATCCTCCTCCATGGCCTCCGGTGATGATGGCCCCCTCCAGCAGGGTGCCGGAGAGGGCCTAGATTGATTTTTCATGGCTACAGAGGCTTGCGGTGGCGGAACTCCCGATCTAGGTTTATTTCTGGGGGGTTTGGTATTTATAGGAATTTTTGGCATCGTTCTCACGTCAAGGGGGTCCATGAGGCAGCGGCAAGGTAGGAGAACCCTCCCGGGGGTACGGCGCACCCCCTACCTTGTCATCACCTCAGGACTCTTCTGATCCAACTCTTGTGCTTCGGGGTTCTCTTTTGGTCCATAAAAATCACTGTATATTTTCAGCCCATTCCGAGAACTTTTATTCTACACAAAAAACAACACCATGGTAGTTCTGCTGAAAACAACGTCAGTCTGGGTTAGTTCTAATCAAATCATACCAAACCCATATAAAGTTGTTATAAACATGGCATGAATACTTCATAAATTATTGATACATCGGAGACATATTAGTCAACAATAATAACTCATGATCACTCATATCCAGCTGGATATATGTGCCTATATATTTCCCCACCACATGATGCTTACAAAAGAAAAAAATAAAAAGGAATAGAGGAGAACATTATTGATTGTTGCACAAAAAGTAAATACATAAAAGTAAAAGATAGGCCCTTCACAGAGGGAAGCAGAGGTTTTGATGCGCTTTTTTATGCACAAGCTCTTAATGCAAAGGAATGTCCCTTTATATTGCCCCTTGTGATAGCAACCTTTATTATGCAGTCCATCGCTTTTATTTCTTTACCATCACAAGATTGTATAAAGCTTATTTTCCCTTACAATAAAAGATAATACATATTTAGGAGCAATTTTCATTGCTTTATGCATCGAGGGCAACTTACTTGAAGGATCTTATTCAATCCATAGGTAGATATAGTGGACTCTCATGACATGAAACTTTGTTTAAGGTTTTTGGATGCACAAGTAGTATCTCTAGTTGGTACGGATTTTTGGCTAGCAAAGATATTGGGCAAGCACCACATGTTGGAGGATCGATTACAATATAACTTCTTTGTGAATATAAGCAAACATAATTCATTATGTTGTCTTCCTTGTCCAACATCAATAATTTGGCATAAAATACTTAATGGGGGCTCATAATCGTAAAATATGTTCAAGATAGTATATTTGCATGTGAATCTTCTCTTCCCTTATTAATTTTTTCATGAATTGCATCATTGACCAATGTTATTTTTGTCAACTTTCAATAAATTTTACCACTTATACTTTTCCTTATGTAATGGCATTACTTTCCATAAGATTAGCATATGATCTTTTTCATTATTTTCATTGCTAGGATTGAAACATAAAAGTAAAAAAGCAAAAACTCATACTACTCTTTATTATATAACTCTCAACTCGATTACATAGATAGATAGATCACGAAACTAGAACTCGAAAATACATCATAATAAACTTTTATTCAACTAAATCACGAAATAACTAAGGATCAAACTAAAAATAGGTAAAGATAATAAAAGTGATGGTGATACGATACTGGGGCACCTCGCCCAAGCTTGGCACAAGCCAAGGGGATTGCCCATACCCGTGTACTAAAGTTTATTCTTCGGATATGGTGGTGGTGATGAGGTGGTGAGCTTGTCATTCAACCTTACCAGATACTCCAATTTATGATTGATGCTCTGAAGGGTGATGTTTTGCTCCTCCAACAAGATAACTTCACGAGTGAGATAAGTATTTTGAACACAAACTATTTCAAAGATCCTTAGGGCTTCAATTTCAGATGAGGGGAGGTGATCATAAAAGGGTTGAAGGACATCTCCCTCCTTTGCAGTTTTCTCCACGGGCATGGCTTGTCCTTCTTCTTGAACATGGTTCTCTGCAACTTCTTCGGCCTTCACCTCCTTGACATTGTCCTCCTCTCTCGAAGACCACTCGTAGTAGACCTCATTGTAGGGGAGTTTACCCAGCGATGGTTGCACAATACAATGCTTGGTAAGAAGCCTTTGGGGAGCCATGGCGAACTAGATCTGTCAGAAAAATAGCATTAAACAAGAACAGAGCATATTTCTGCGATGCAGTGGTCAAAATGTCGAGGGGTATATATAAAGAACTTTTATCTTGCAAAACAAGTATTCTAGAAGAAAACGGAGTTAGGAAGCCTCACGAGGGGCCCACAAGCCACCAGGGAGCGCCCAGGGAGGTGAGAGCCACCATAAGTCATTAAATATGTAGGGACTCCAAACCTCGGGAAGATAACTTCTTTAAGCATTTTAATGGAAGTGTTATGATTAGGACTACTAGTTGGAATAGCTTCTACCCACTTAGTAATGTAATCAACAACAACCAAAATATGTGTATACTCATTAGAGGAAGGAAAAGGTCCCATATAATCAAATCCCCAAACATCAAATGGTTCAGTAACAAGTGAATAGTTCATAGGCATTTCTTGACGTCTACCAATATTACCAATTCTTTGACATTCATCCCAAGATAAGACAAACTTACGAGCATCCTTGAAAAGTGTAGGCCAATAAAAACCAGATTGCAATACCTTGTGTGTCATTCTATCTCCCGCATGGTGTCCTCCGTAAGCCTTGACATGACACTTCCTTAGGATTTGTTCCTGTTCATGCTCATGTATACAATGTCTAATAATACCATCTACTCCTTCTTTATAAAGATGTGTGTCATCCCAGAAGTAATGTATTAAATCAAAGAAGAACTTTTCTTTTGTTGGTATGTAAAACTAGGAGGTATAAATTCAGCAACAATATAATTAGCATAGTCTGCATACCACAGACTGTTATGAGAAGCATTTATGGCAGCTAGTTGCTCATCGAGAAAACTATCATCAATAGGTAGTGGGTCATCAAGAACATTTTCCAACCTAGACAAGTTATCATCTACGGGATTCTCAGCTCCCTTCCTATCAGTAATATGCAAGTCAAATTCTTGTAGTAGTAGAACCCACCTAATGAGCCTAGGTTTAGCCTCTTTCTTTTCCATAAGGTATTTACTAGCAACATGATCGGTGTGAACAATTACTTTAGAACCAACAATGTAATATCTGAATTTATCACAAGCAAACACAACTGCTAGAAATTCTTTTTCAGTAGTAGCATAATTTCTTTGAGCATTGTCTAGAGTTTTACTAGCATAATGGATAACATTTAATTTCTTATCAACTCTTTTTCCTAGAACAACACCAACACCATAATCACTAGCATCACACATAATTTCAAAGGCAAGTTCCAATTAGGTGGTTAAACAATAGGTGTAGAGGTTAATGATTTCTTATGTGTTCCAAAGGCTTCTACACAGTCATCATAAAAAACACTTGGAACATCTTTTTGCAAGAGATTAGTAAGAGGCCTAGAAATTTTAGAGAAATCTTTAGTAAACCTCCTATATAAACCAGCATGACCAAGGAAACTTCTTATACCTTTAATATCTTTAGGACATGGCATTTTCTCAATTGCATCAACTTTAGCTTTATCCACCTCAATGCCATGTTTAGAAAGTTTATGTCCCAAGACAATACCATCATTCACCACAAAGTGGCACTTTTCCCAATTCAAGACAAGATAGTTTGTTCACATCTCTGCAAAACTCGATCAAGGTTGCTCAAGCAATCATCAAAAGAAGTTCTGTAACGAAAAAATCATCCATGAAAACCTCAACAATCTTTTCACCAAAGTCAGAGAATATAGCAGCCATGCATCTATGAAAGGTAGCAGGTGCTTTGCATAAACCAAAAGGCATATGTCTATATATAAGCATAAGTTCCATAAGGACAGGTCAAGGTGGTTTTCTCTTGGTCGAATTGTGATACAGGTATTTGACATAAACCAGAATATCCATCAAGAAGTGTGTATGTTTAGACAATATTTCTATCATTTGATCAATAAAAGGCAAGGGGTAATGATCTTTTCTAATAGCTTTGTTTAATTTTCTAAAATCAATTACCATCCTAACAGTTACAATTCTTTGTGGAATAAGCTCATTTTATCATTAGGAACAATGGTAATGCCTCCTTTCTTAGAGACACAATGAACGTGACTTACCCATCTACTATTAGCTATGGGATAGATTATACCTGCTCCCAGAAGCTTTAATATTTCAGTTCTTACCACCTCCTTCATCTTAGAATTTAATCGTCACTGATGATCGACAACTGGTTTAGCATCAGGCTCCATATTAATTTGTGCTGACATAGAGTGGGACTAATGCCCTTTAGATCATCAAGAGTATATCCAATAGCAGCACGATGCTTCCTGAGAGTTTTCAACAATCTCTTTTCTTCATGCTCTGAAAGGTTAGCACTAATAATAACATGATATATCTTCTTTTCATAAAGATGAGCATATTTTAGTGTGTCAGGCAATTGTTTTAATTCAAATATAGGATCACCTTTAGGTGGAGGAGGACCTCCAAGAGTTTCAATAGGCAAATTGTGTTTAAGAATAGGTGGTTGATCAAAGAACATCTTATCTATTTCATTTCTTTCATTCAAGTGCATATCATTTTCATGGTCTAGCAAATATTTTTCTAACGGATCAATAGGAGGAACGACAATAGAAGCAAGATCAATAATTTCATCTTTACTAGACAATTCTTTATCATGAGTTTGTCTACGAAACTTACAGAAATTAAACTCATGAGATATATCACCAAAGTTAACACTCACAGTTTTAGTGCAATCAATCCTAGCATTAACAGTGTTCAAGAAAGGTCTACCAAATATAATGGGAGAAAATTCATCTTGTGGGGAACCGAGAACTAGAAAATTAGTAGGTATTTTATTTTTCCACACATGACTTCAACATCTCTAATATTCCCAAGCGGTGTAATAGTATCCCTATTTGCAAGCTTAATACTAACATCAATATCCTCTATTTCAGCAGGTGCAATATCATTCATAATTTCTTGATATAAGGTAAACGGGATAACACTCACACTAGCACCCAAATCACATAAGCCATCGTAACAATGATCTCCTATTTTAACAAAGACAACATGCATGCCAACAACAGGCTTATTTTTATCTTTAGTATCGGGTTTGGCAATTCTAGTAGCTTCATCGCATAAGTAAATAACATGCCCATCTATATTATCGACCAAGAGATCTTTAACCATAGCAACATGATGTTCAACTTTAATTTGTTCAGAGGGTCTAGGTGCTCTAATATTACTTTTGTTAACCACGGTTGAAACCTTAGCATGTTCCTTTATCCTAACAGGGAAAGGTGGTTTCTCAATATAACCAGTAGGAACAACTGGATCAACATTGTAAATGATAGTTTCATCTTTAACGATAATGGGCTCCTCAATCTTTCCTTTAACATGGGGATGATATTTAAACCACTTCTCCTTAGGGTGATCAACATGAGTAGAAAATGATTCACAAAAAGAGGCTACTATCTCAGAGTCAAATCCATATTTAGTTCTAAACATATGAAAAGCATTGGTATCCATAAAAGATTTAACACAATCGAATTTAAATATTATACCTAACTCATTACCTTTGTCGAGTTCCCAATCTTTAGAGTTGCATTTAATTCTTTCCAGAAGATCCCATCTGAATTCAATAGTTTTCTTCATAAAGGAGCTAGTCGAAGAAGAATCGAGCATGGTTTGATCATCATGAGAAAGTAAAGCATAAAAAATCTGTAAGATGATTTCTTTTGGGAGCTCATGATTGGGGCATTAGTACATCATGTACATAAACCTCCCCTGATACGTCTCCAATGTATCTATAATTTTTGATTGTTCCACGCTATTATATGATCAATCTTGAATGTTTTATATACATTTACTAGCAACTTTATATCATTTTTCGGGACTAACCTATTGACATAGTGCCTAGTGCCAGTTGCTATTTTTTCTTGTTTTTTACTTTGCAGAATATCAATACCAAACGAATTCCAAATGCCATGAAACTTTTTGGAGACTTTTTTCTAGCAGGAGGACACACAGGAAGCTTCTCGAGGGCACACGGAGATACTCGTGGGGCCCACTAGGCACCAGGGCGCACCAGGGGCCTCCGGCATGCCCTTGAAGGAAATATGCCCTAGAGGCAATAATAAAGTTGTTATATATATTTCCTTATATCATGATAAATGTTTATTATTCATGCTAGAATTGTATTAACCAGAAACTTAGTACATGTGTGAATACATAGACAAACAGAGTGTCACTAGTATGCCTCTACTTGACTAGCTCGTTGAATCAATGATGGTTATCTTTCCTAACCATAGACATGAGTTGTCATTTGATTAATGGGATCACATCATTAGAGAATGATGTGATTGCCTTGACCCATCCGTTAGCTTAGCACGATGATCGTTTAGTTTACTATTATTGCTTTCTCCATAACTTATACATGTTCCTATGACTATGAGATCATGCAACTCCCGAATACCGGAGGAACACTTAGTGTGCTATCAAACGTCACAACGTAACTGGGTGACTATAAAGATGCTCTACAGGTGTCTTCGATGGTGTTTGTTGAGTTGGCATAGATCGAGATTAGGATTTGTCACTCCGTGTATCGGAGAGGTATCTCTGGGCCCTCTCGGTAATGCACATCACAATAAGCCTTGCAAGCAATGTGACTAATGAGTTAGTTGCGGGATGATGCATTATGGAACGAGTAAAGACATGCCGGTAATGAGATTGAACTAGGTATTGAGATACCGACGATCGAATCTCGGGCAAGTAACATACCGATGACAAAGGGAATAACGTATGTTGTTGTGCAGTTTGATCGATGAAGATCTTCGTAGAATATGTAGGAACTAATATGAGCATCCAGGTTCCGCTATTGGTTATTGACTGGAGATGAGTCTCTGTCATGTCTACATAGTTCTCGAACCCGTAGGGTCCGCATGCTTAACGTTCGGTGACGATCGGTATTATGAGTTTATGTGTTTTGATGTACCGAAGGTAGTTTAGAGTCCCGGATATGATCACGGACATGACGAGGAGTCTCAAAATGGTCGAGACATAAAGATTGATATATTGGATGGCTATATTCGGACACCGGAAGTGTTCCGAGTGATTTCGGAGAAAACCGGAGTGCCGGAGGGTTACCGGACCCCCCCCCCCGGGGGAGGGGGGGCTAATGGGCCACATGGGCCTTAGGTAGAGAGAGAGAGGGCTAGCCAGGGCAGGCCGCGTGCCCCTCCCCCTTTGGTCCGAATTGGACTAGGGAAGGGGGGCGGCGCCCCCCTTTCCTTCTCCCTCTCCTCCTTCCTTTCCCCCTCCTAGTAGGACTAGGAAAAGGGGAGTCCTACTCCTACTAGGAGGAGGAGGACTCCTCTCCTGGCACGCCCCAAGGGCCGGCCGGCCTTCCCCTTTGCTCCTTTATATAGGGGGGCAAGGGGGCACCCCAGGACACACAAGTTGATCATTGATCTCTTTAGCTGTGTGCGGTGCCCCCTCCACCATAATCCACCTCGGTCATACCGTTGTAGTGCTTAGGCGAAGCCTTGTGCCAGTAGCTTCATCTTAACTGTCATCACGCCGTCGTGCTGACGAATCTCTCCCTCAACACTCAGCTGGATTAAGAGCTTGTGTGACGTCACCGAGCCGAACATGTGCAGATCACGGAGGTGCCATACTTTTGGTACTAGGATCAATTGGATCGTGAAGACGTACGACTACATCAACCGCGTTGTCATAATGCTTCCTCTTACGGTCTACGAGGGTACATGGACAACACTCTTCCCTCTTGTTGCTATGCATCACCATGATAGATCTTGCGTGTGCATAGGAATTTTTTTGAAATTACTGCGTTACCCAACAGTGGCATCAGAGCCAGGTTTATGCGTAGATGTTATATGCACGAGTACAACACAAAGGAGTTGTGGGTGTGGGTATATACATATTGCTTGTCGTCACTAGTTGATTCTTGATTCGGCGGTATTGTTGGATGAAGCGGCCCAGACCGACATTACGCGTACGCTTACGCGAGACTGGTTCAACCGATGTGCTTCGCACATAGGTGGCTGGTGGGTGTCAGTTTCTCCAACTTTAGTTGAATCGGATTCAATGAATAGGGTTATTTCTGAAGATCAAAAAGCAATCACTATACCGCGTTGTGGTTTTTGATGCGTAGGTAAGAACGGTTCTTGCTCAGCCTGTAGCAGCCACGTAAAACTTGCAACAACAAAGTAGAGGATGTCTAGCTTGTTTTTGCAGGGCATGTTGTGATGTGATATGGTCAAGACGTGATGCTAAATTTTATTCTATGAGATGATCATGTTTTGTAACAGAGTTATCGGCAACTGGCAGTAGCCATATGGTTGTCGCTTTATTGTATGAAATGCAATCGCCATGTAATTGCTTCACTTTATCACTAAGCGGTAGCGATAGTCGTAGAAGTAATAGCTGGCGAGACGACAATGATGCTTCGATGGAGATCAAGGTGTCAAGCCGGTGACGATGGTGATCATGACGGTGCTTTGGAGATGGAGATCAAAGGCACAAGATGATGATGTCCATATCATATCACTTATATTGATTGCATGTGATGTTTATCCTTTATGCATCTTATTTTGCTTAGTACGACGGTAGCATTATAAGATGATCTCTCACTAAATTTCAAGGTACAAGTGTTATGCCTGAGTATGCACCATTGCTACAGTTCGTCGTGCTGAGACACCATGTGATGATTGGGTGTGATAAGCTCTACGTTCACATACAATGGGTGCAAGCCAGTTTTGCACAGCAGAATACTCGGGTTAAACTTGACAGCCTAGCATCTGCAGATATGGCCTCGGAACACTAAGACCGAAAGGTCGAGCGTGAATCATATACTATATGATTAACATAGTGATGTTCACCATTGAAAACTACTCCATCTCACGTGATGATCGGACATGGTTTAGTTGATATGGATCACGTGATCACTTAGATGATTAGAGAGATGTCTATCTAAGTGGGAGTTCTTAAGTAATTTGATTAATTGAACTTTAATTTATCAAGAACTTAGTACCTGATAGTATTTTGCATGTCTATGTTGTTGTAGATAGATGGCCCGTGTTGTTGTTCCGTTGAATTTTAATGCGTTCCTAGAGAAAGCTAAGTTGAAAGATGATAGTAGAAACTACACATATTGGGTCCGTAACTTGAGGATTATCCTCATTGCTGCACAGAAGAATTACATCCTGGAAGCACCGCTAGGTGAAAAACCCGCTGCAGGAGCAACGCCAGATGTTGTGAACACCTGGCAGAGCAGAGCTGATGACTACTCGATAGTTCAGTGTGCCATGCTTTACGGCTTAGAACCGGGACTTCAACGACGTTTTGAACTTCATGGAGCATATGAGGTGTTCCAGGAGTTGAAGTTAATATTTCAAGCAAATGCCCGAATTGAGAGATATGAAGTCTCCAATAAGTTCTACAGCCGTAAAATGGAGGGGAATAGTTATGTCAGTGAACATATACTCAGAATGTCTGGGTACCACAACCACTTGACTCAGCTAGGAGTTAATCTTCCTGATGATAGTGTCATTGACAGAGTTCTTCAATCACTGCCACCAAGCTACAAGAGCTTCGTGATGAACTATAATATGCAAGGGATGGATAAAACTATTCCCGAGCTCTTCGCAATGTTAAAGGCTGCGGAGGTAGAAATCAAGACGGAGCATCAAGTGTTGATGGTTAACAAGACCACTAGTTTCAAAAAAAAGGTAAAGGGAAGAAGGGGAACTTCAAGAAGAACAGCAACCAGTTGCTGCTCAAGTGAAGAAACACAAGTTTGTACCTAAGCCTGAAACTGAGTGCTTCTACTGCAAAGGGACTGGTCACTGGAAGCGGAACCGCCCCAAGTATTTGGCGGAGAAGAAGGATGGCAAAGTGAAAGGTATATTTGATATACATGTTATTGATGTGTACCTTACTAATGCTCACAGTAGCGCTTGGGTATTTGATACTGGTTCTGTTGCTAATATTTGCAACTCGAAATGGGGGCTACGGATTAAGCGAAGATTGGCTAAGGACGGGGTGATGATGCGTGTGGGAAATGGTTCCAAAGTCGATGTGATCACCGTCGGCACGCTACCTCTACATCTACCTTCGGGGTTAGTTTTAGACCTAAATAATTGTTATTTGGTGCCAGCATTGAGCATGAACATTATATTTGGATCTTGTTTGATGCGAGATGGTTATTCAGTTAAATCGGAGAATAATTGCTATTCTATTTATATGAGTAATATCTTTTATGGTCATGCACCTTTGATGAGTGGTCTATTTTTACTAAATCTTGATAGTAGTGATACACATGTTCATAGTATTGAAGCCAAAAGATGCAGAGTTGATAATGATAGTGCAACTTACTTGTGGCACTGCCGTTTGGGTCATATTGGTGTAAAGCGCATGAAGAAACTCCATTCTGATGGACTTTTGGAATCACTTGATTATGAATCACTTGGTACTTGTGAACCATGCTTCATGGGCAAGATGACTAAAACTCCGTTCTCCGGAACAATGGAGCGAGCAATAGAGTTATTGGAAATCATACATACTGATATATGCGGTCCAATGAACATTGAGGCTCACGACGGATATCGTTATTTTCTCACCTTCACAGATGATTTGAGAAGATATGGGTATATCTATTTAATGAAACATAAGTCTAAAACATTTGAAAAGTTCAAAGAGTTTTAGAGTGAAGTGGAAAATCATCGTAACATGAAAATAAAGTTTCTACGGTCTGATTGTGGAGGAGAATATTTGAGTTACGAGTTTGGTCTTCATTTGAAACAATGCAGAATAGTTTCGCAACTCACACCACCTGGAACACCACAGCGTAATGGTGTGTCCGAACACCGTAATCGTATTTTACTAGATATGGTGCGATCTATGATGTCTCTTACTAATTTACCGCTATCATTTTGGGGTTATGCTTTAGAGACGGTTGCATTCACGTTAAATAGGGCACCATCTAAATCCGTTGAGATGACACCTTATGAACTGTGGTTTGGCAAGAAACAAAAGTTGTCGTTTCTTAAAGTTTGGGGTTGCGATGCTTATGTGAAAAAGCTTCAACCTGATAAGCTCAAACCCAAATCAGAGAAATGTGTCTTCATAGGATACCCAAAGGAGACTGTTGGGTACACCTTCTATCACAGATCTGAAGGCAAGATATTCGTTGCTAAGAATGGATCCTTTCTAGAGAAGGAGTTTCTCTCAAAAGAAGTGAGTGGGAGGAAACTAGAACTTGATGAGGTAATTGTACCTGCTCCCTTATTGGAAAGTAGTTCATCACTGAAATCAGTTCCAGTGATTCCTACACCAATAAGTGAGGAAGCTAATGATAATGATCATGAAGCTTCTGATCAAGTTACTAACAAACCTCGTAGGTCAACCAGAGTAAGATAAGCACCAGAGTGGTACGGTAATCCTGTTCTGTAGGTCATGTTACTTGACCATGATGAACCTACAAACTATGAGGAAGTGATGATGAGCCCAGATTCCGCAAAATGGCTTTAGGCCATGAAATCTGAGATGGGATCCATGTATGAGAACAAAGTGTGGACTTTGGTTGACTTGCTCGTTGATCGGTAGGCCATAGAGAATAAATGGATCTTCAAGAAGAAGACTGACGCTGACGGTAATGTTACTGTCTACAAAGCTCGACTTGTTGCAAAAGGTTTTCGACAAGTTCAAGGAGTTGACTACGATGAGACCTTCTCACCCGTAGCGATGCTTAAGTCCGTCTGAATCATGTTAGCAATTACCGCATTTTATGATTATGAAATTTGGCAAATGGATGTTAAAACAACATTCCTTAATGGATATCTTAAAGAAGAGTTGTATATGATGCAACCAAAAGGTTTTGACAATCCAAAAGGTGCTAACCAAGTGTGCAAGCTCCGGCGATCCATTTATGGACTGGTGCAAGCCACTCGGAGTTGGAATATACGCTTTGATAGTGTGATCAAAGCATATGGTTTTATACAGACTTTTGGAGAAGCCTGTATTTACAAAAAAGTGAGTGGGAGCTCTGTAGCATTTCTGATATTATATGTAGATGACATATTGTTGATCGGAAATTATACTGAATTTCTGAATAGCATAAAAGGATACTTGAATAAGAATTTTTCAATGAAAGACCTCGGTGAAGCTTCTTATATGTTGGGCATCAAGATCTATAGACATAGATCAAGACGCTTAATAGGACTTTCACAAAGCACATACCTTGATAAGTTTTGAAGAAGTTCAAAATGGATCAGGCAAAGAAAGGGTTCTTGCCTATGTTACAAGGTGTGAACTTGAGTCAGACTCAATGCCTGACCACTGCAGAAGATAGAGAGAAAATGAAAGTCATTCCCTATGCTTCAGCCATAGGTTCTATCATGTATGCAATGTTGTGTACCAGACCTGATGTGTGCCTTGCTATTAGTTTAGTAGGGAGGTACCAAAGTAATCCAGGAGTGGATCACTGGACAAGGTCAAGTACATCCTGAAATACCTAAGAAGGACTAAGGATATGTTTCTCGTTTATGGAGGTGACAAAGAGCTCGTCATAAATGGTTACGTCGATACAAGCTTTGACACTGATCTGGATGACTCTAAATCACAAACTGGATGCATATTTTTATTAAATGGTGGAGCTGTCAGTTGGTGCAGTTCGAAGCAGAGCGTCGTGGCGGGATATACATGTGAAGCGGAGTACATAGCTGCTTCGGAAGCAGCAAATGAAGGAGTCTGGATGAAGGAGTTCATATCCGATCTAGATCTCATACCTAGTGCATCGGGTCCAATGAAAATCTTTTGTGACAACACTGGTGCAATTGCTTTGGCAAAGGAATCCAGATTTCACAAGAGAACCAAGCACATCAAGAGGCGCTTCAATTCCATCTGCGATCAAGTCAGGGAGGGAGACATAGAGATTTGCAAGATACATACATATCTGAATGTTGCAGACCCGTTGACTAAGCCTCCCTCACGAGCAAAACATGATCAGCACCAAGACTCCGTGGGTGTTAGAATCATTACAATGTAATCTAGATTATTGACTCTGGTGCAAGTGGGAGACTGAACGAAATAAAAGCAATAATAAAGTTGTTATTTATATTTCCTTATATCATGATAAATGTTTATTATTCATGCTAGAATTGTATTAACCGAAAACTTAGTACATGTGTGAATACATAAAGAAACAGAGTGTCACTAGTATGCATCTACTTGACTAGCTCGTTGAATCAATGATGGTTATGTTTCCTAACCATAGACATGAGTTGTCATTTGATTAACGGGATCACATCATTAGAAAATGATGTGATTGACTTGACCCATCAGTTAGCTTAGCACGATGATCGTTTAGTTTACTATTATTGCTTTCTCCATAACTTATACATGTTCCTATGACTATGAGATCATGCAACTCCCGAATACTGGAGGAACACTTAGTGTGCTATCAAACGTCACAACGTAACTGGGTGACTATAAAGATGCTCTACAGGTGTCTCCGATGGTGTTTGTTGAGTTTGCATAGATCAAGATTAGGATTTGTCACTCTGTGTGTCGGAGAGTTATCTCTGGGCCCTCTCGGTAATGCACATCACTATAAGCCTTGCAAGCAATGTGAATAATGAGTTAGTTGCAGGGTGATGCATTACGGAACGAGTAAAGAGACTTGCCGGTAACGAGATTGAACTAGGTATTGAGATACCAACGATCGAATCTCGGGCAAGTAACATACCGATGACAAAGGGAACAACGTATGTTGTTGTGCGGTTTGACCGATGAAGATCTTCATAGAATATGTAGGAACCCCATAGACACACAAGTTGATCATTGTCTTAGCCGTGTGCGGTGCCCCCTCCACCATAATCCAAATCGGTCATATCGTCGTAGTGCTTAGGCGAAGCCCTGCACCGGTAGCTTCATCATCACCGTCATCACGCCGTCGTGCTGACGAAGCTCTCCCTCGACACTCAGCTGGATCGAGAGTTCATTGGACGTCACCGAGCCGAACGTGTGAAGATCGCGGAGGTGCCGTACTTTCGGTACTAGGATCAGTCGGATCGTGAAGACATACGACTACATCAACCGCGTTTTCATAACGCTTCCGCTTACGGTCTACGAGGGTACGTGGACAACACTCTTCCCTCTCGTTGCCATGCATCACCATGATAGATCTTGCGTGTGCGTAGGATTTTTTTTGAAATTACTGCATTACCCAACAGCCCTGGTGGGTAGTGGGGCCCACGGGTTCCCCCTTGACCTACCTCCACCTCTATAAATACTATAAAATCCCAAAAACCCTAGGGGAGTCGATGAAATACTTTTTCCGCCGCTACAAGTTCCACAAGGCCTTTTTCCAGCACTCTGCGGGAGGGGGCAACGGTCACGGAGGGTTTTTTTATCATCCTTGTTGCCCCTTCGATGATGCATGAGCAGTTTACCATAGACCTACGGGTCCATAGTTAGTAGCTAGATGACTTCTTCTCTCTTTTTGATCTCCATTACAATGTTCTCCTCGATGTTCTTGGAGATCTATTTGATGTAACTCTTTTTGCGGTGTGTTTGTTGGGATCCGATGAATTGTGAGTTTATGATCAGTTCTATCCATGAGTATCATTTGAGTCTTTGCTGAACTCTTTTATGCATGATTATTATAGCCTCGTAATTCTTCTCCGATTTATTGGTTTGATTTTGCCAACTAGATTGATTTATCTTACCATGGGAAGAGGAGCTTTGTAATGGGTTTGATCTTGTGGTGCTCAATCTCAGTGACAGAAAGAGACATGACACGCATGTATCGTGCTATTAAGGGTAAAAATATGGGGTTTATTCATACGTGAGTTTATCTTGTCTACATCATGTCATCATTATTATTGCATTACTCTGTTTTCCCATGAACTTAATACACTAGATGCATGCTGGATAGCGGTCGATGCATGGGGTAATAGTAGTAGATGCAAAATCATTATGGTCTTAATCTTGGATGCAATGCCTATATACATGATCATTGCCTTGGATATCATCATAATTATTTGATTTTCAATCAATTGCCCAATAGTAATTTGTTTACCCACCGTATGCAATTTTCTCGAGAGAAGCCTCTAGTGAAAACTATGGCCCGGGGTCTATTTCCTATGATATATCAAAACAAAAATACCTTGCTGCAATTTTATTTTATTTTTTATTTTGTATTTTTGTTAGATCTATTTATCAAAACCTATACAATTTAATCTATCTCAATACCGTTGAGGGATTGACAACCCCTCTTACTCGTTGGGTTGCAAGTATTTGTTCTTTGTGCGCTGGTGCTGTTTACATAGTGTTGCTTGGTTCTCCTACTAGATTTATAACCTTGGTTTCATAACTTAGGGAAATACTTACCTATGTTCTGCTGCATCATCGTCTTCTCTTTGGGAAATAACAACGCAAATTACAAGCATCCGGAAGAATTTCTGGTGCCGTTGCCGGGGAGACATCATCAACATCTATCAAGTACCTATGCATAAACTCTCATCTCCTTGTAATTTACTTTATTTGCCATTTGCATCTAATTTTCATCTCCCCCACTTCTAATTTTTTTCAAAAAAATACAAAAATATGTTTCGTTTGCCTTTTTGTCTTGGTTATCTTGTCATCATGACTAGCATAACTATCCCTCCTCTGTCACCAGATTTTGAAGTTCTCTACTTCAAGCAAAAACAAGGAGAAAATCTTAAAGATGCTTGGTATAGGATTAACCATTTTTTGCATCCCCAAGCAACTAAGCTTGGGGATGCCATCCCCTCTTTCTTCTAACGACCATCGGTAATTTTACTTGGAGATATATTTTTATTTGTCACATGTCATGAGTTTTTCTTGGAGAGTCTCTATTATATGAGTCTTTGCTTGTTTCTATTTTCAGTTTGTCACAATCATCCTTAGTAGACACACCTATTTGAGAGAGCCATAATGATGCTATGATTTGTTAGAATTGGTCTATGTGTTTCACTTAAATTTTTTGAGCTATGGAATTGCTCTAGTGCTTCACTTATATATTTTTGAGCACGGTGGTGGTTTAATTTTTGGAGAAGTACTCTCATGCTTCACTTAGATTATTTTGAGAGTTAGTAAAATTTTGAAGAAATATGCTCTCATGCTTCACTTAGATTATTTTGAGAGTTAGTAAATTTTGAAGAAATATCCTCTCATGCTTCACTTATATTATTTTGAGATATGAAAATTTTGAAAAGACATTTATGCTCTCGTGCTTCACTTAAACTTATTTGAGAGCTTGTTATTAGCAATGGTAATTTGCTTAAGATGTGAATTTGGTCCCAAAGTGATAGATATTCAAGAGGGATATAATAAAAACTTTCATGAAGATCATTGGATATTATAAACTTGATTCCTTGCAATAGTTTTGAGATATGGAGATAGTAATATGTCAGTTATGTTGGTGAGTAATTATGCTTTAGTAAGAATATTGGTGTTAAGGTTTCTGATTCCCTATGCAAGCACGAAAGTCAATAGTTATGCAACTAATTTACATCCTACTTGTGGTGCATTATTCAATGTTGGTTATGTTCAATGCTCGTTTATGATCATTTTTGTTTTTTGGTTGGTTGCTTCTCAATCTATTTTCTAGCCTTCACTTGTACTAAGCGGAAATACAGCTTGTGCATCCAAATCCTTAAACCAAAGTTGTGCCAAATGAGTCCACCATACCTACCTATATGCGGTATTTCTATGTCGTTCCAAGTAAATTTGTATGTGCCAACTCTAATTTTAAGATGAATTTCCTTTTTGTGTGCCCGTACCACTCATGAAGCGGCAGGGGTGGCCAAATATTTTCCACCCTAGGTACGCTATTCTCAAGATGAGTGTTTATTCACTTGTCATTGCACGACAATGTGGCAGGTAATAGGGATGCCCAGTCCTGAAATGATTTTTTTATTTATGTTATTCATAATAAATTCCTTGGAAAGTGTTGGTATGGAAGGCACCTGTGGATAAGGCTAGCCATGGATTGTGAAAGAATGGTTGAAAGGGAATAAACCTTATTTTATGTTTGGGAACCGCCTATGATTTACCTAGAATGGAAGATATTGCAAATTCTCGGTCATTTTCGTTGACAGGAAAAGCATGCCTCTCAAAACAATTTTATCTCTCAATTTAAGCTTTGAGCTCTAGCACCTCTACAATTCTTTGCTTCCCTCTTCGAAGGGCCTATCTATTTACTTTTATTCAATTTTTATTTTTATTGAGTCTCCATCTTTTCTTATAAAGCACCAACTAGGGAACACTATTACCAAACTTGTGCATTTTATGTAGCTAATATTTGAGTGTGTTTCATGAATGGATCAGTGATTGAGCATAATGGGCTAAGGATAGCTTTCTTTAGCATTGATATTTGAAAGACATCATTGCTTGTTGATATGCTTGAGTATTGATATCCTCATGTCAATTATAGACAATTTCTTTGAATCATCTAAATTCCAAATGTCCATGCTACAAACGAAAAGAATATTTGATGAATATGATAGGCAGCATTCCACATCAAAAATTCTATTTTAATCATTTACCTACTCGAGGACGAGCGGGAATTAAGCTTGGGGATGTTGATACGTCTCCAAAGTATCTATAACTTTTTATTGTTCCATGCTACTATATTATCAATCTTGGATGTTTATATACATTTACTAGCAACTTTATATTATTTTTTGGGACTAACCTATTGACATAGTGCCCAGTGCCAGTTGTTGTCTTTTTGCTTGTTTTTACTTTGCAGAATATCAATACCAAACAAAGTCCAAATGCCACGAAACTTTTTGGAGATTTTTTTCTGGCAGGAAGACACCTAGGAAGCTTCTCGAGGGCGCGAGGGATGCTCGTGGGGCCCACTAGGCACCAAGGCGTGCAAGGGGGCTCCAGCGCGCCCTGGTGGGTAGTGGGGCCCACAGGCACCCCCTTGACCTACCTCCGCCTCTATAAATCCTCTAAAATCCCAAAAACCCTAGGGGAGTCAACAAAATACTTTTTCTGCCATGCAAGTTCCAGAACCACGAGATTCAATCTAGAGGCCTTTTCTGGCACTCTGCCAGAGGGGGAAACGATCACGGAGGGGTTCTTCATCATCCTTGTTGCCCCTCTGATGATGCGTGAGTAGTTTACCACAAACCTACTGGTCCGTAGTTAGTAGCTAGATGACTTCTTCTCTCTTTTTGATCTTCAATACAATGTTCTCCTTGATGTTCTTGGAGATCTATTTGATGCAAATCTTTTTTGCAGTGTCTTTGTCGGGTCCGATGAATTGTGAGTTTATGATCAGTTCTATCCATGAATATTATTTGAGTCTTTGTTGAACTCTTTTATGCATGATTTTTATAGCCACGTATTTCTTTTTGGATTTATTGGTTTGGTTTGGCCAACTAGAGTGATTTATCTTGCCATGGGAAGAGGTGCTTTGTAATGGGCTCGATCTTGCGGTGCTTGATCTCAGTGATAGGAAGAGGCATGGAATGCATGTATCATTACTATTAAGGGTAACAAGATGGGGTTTATTCATACGCGAGTTTATCTTGTCTACATAATGTCATCGTTCTTATTGCATTACTCCATTTTCCCAAGAACTTAATACACTAGATGCACGCTGGATAGCGGTTGATGTGTGGGGTAATAGTAGTAGATGCAGAATCTCGGTCTACTAATCTTGGACGTGATTCCTATATACATGATCATTGCCTTGGATGTCGTCATGATTATTTGCTTTTCTATCAATTCCCCAACAGTAATTTGTTTACCCACCGTATGCTATTTTCTCGAGAGAAGCCTCTAGTGAAAACTATGGCCCCCGGGTCTATTTCCTATCATATATCAAAACCAAAAATACCTTGCTGCAATTTTATTTTATTTATTTTATTTTGTATTTTTGTTAGATTTATTTATCAAAACCTATACAATTTAATCTATCTCAATACCGTTGAGGGATTGACAACCCCTCTTACTCGTTGGGTTGCAAGTATTTGTTGTTTGTGTGTAGGTGCTATTTACATAGTGTTGCTTGGTTCTCCTACTGGACTGGTAACCTTGGTTTCATAACTGAGGGAAATACTTACCTCTATTGTGCTGGATCATCCTCTCCCCTTGGGGAAATACCAACGCAAATTACAAGCATCATCCCCCAAGCTTGAGCAATGCTTTATCCTTCACGAGGCCAAATATTTTATATATAATTATGATCACGATGAACCAGATGCATGGGGTATTTTTTTATGAAATTCCAATTTTAGCCGATTCCAATCCCATATTCCAATATCATCACATAGCCTATATCATGGCAACGCCTTTCCCTTCAAAGATAAAGGAAAAACCTTCTTCTTAACTTCATCTCCGAGTAAACCTGCAAGCTATAATAATCCACAAACTTCATCTACATAGATTAAGTGCAAATCAGGATGTAGCATTCCATCTCCTACATAAGAATTAGCTAGCAGTTTCTCTATCATACCTAAGGGAATCTCATAAGAAATATTTTCAGTAGGTGCAGTAGGTTGAGGAGTAACTCTTTGTGCTTCTGGTCGAGGTGAAGATACCCCGAACAAACCCCTCAAAGGGTGGTTTTCCATAATAACAAGTAACAGTAAATTTCAGCACGTAATATAAATGTTTCCTTGCTGAATTCCATTTACCAGAGCACTCCGCGGGAACGGCGCCAGAAAAGAGCCTTGATGACCCACAAGTATAGGGTATCAATCGTAGTCCTTTCGATAAGTAAGAGTATCGAACCCAACGAGAAGCAAAAGGAAATGACAAGCAGTTTTCATCAAGGTATTTTCTGCAAGCACTGAAATTATCGGTAACGAGTAGTTTGATAGCAAGATAATTTGTAACAAGTGATAAGCAGCATTAGTAACTAAGGTGTAGCAACGTAGCCCAATCCTTTTTGTTGCAAAGGACAGGCCGGAACGGTCTCTTATAAAAAGCTAAGTGTTCTTGAGGACACACGGGAATTTCATCTAGTAACTTTCATCATGTTCGTTTGATTCGCATTTGCTACTTTGATAATTTGATATGTGGGTGGACCGGTGCTTGGGTACTGTTCTTACTTGAACAAGCCTCCCACTTATGGCAACCCCTCTCACAAGCATCCATAACTATGAAAGAAGAATTAAGATAAATCTAACCATAGCCTTAAACATATGGATCCAAATTAGCCCCTTACGGAATAGCGCATAAACTAGGGTTTAAGCTTCTGTCACTCCAGCAACCCATCATCTAATTACTACTCCACAATGCATTTACTTATGCCCAAATATGGTGAAGTGTCATGTAGTCGACATTCACATAACACCACTAAGGGTATCAACAACATACATATCATCAAAATATCGAACGAATACCAGATTCACATGATTACTTATGACAAGACTTCTCCCATGTCCTCAAGAACAAAAGTGACTACTCACACATCATATTAATGTCCAAGATCAGATGGGTATTGAATAGCATAATGGATCTGAACATATAATCTTCCACCAAATAAACCAACTAGCAACAACACTACTAGCAACCCCCATGTACCAATCTGAGGATTTGATACAAAGATTGAATACAAGACACGAATTAGGGTTTGAGATGAGATGGTGCAAGTGAAGATTTTGATGAATATTGGTCCTCCCACGATGAGAGGGTTGTTGGTGATGACGATGGCTTAGATTTCCCCCTCCCGGAGGGAAGTGTCCCCGACGGAATCGCTCCGCGGAAGAGCAAAAGTACTCCTGCCTAAGTTCCGCCTCGATACGGCGGCGCTCCGTTCCGAACGTACTCTCCTTATTTTTTTTCTAGGGCAAATGGGCTTATATACCAGACGACGGGCACCGGAGGCTGGCCAGGGGCCCCACAAGCCAGCAGGGCGCACCCTAGTGCCTGGAGGGCACCTGCGTGGCCCCCTCTGGTACTTCTTTGCTCCAATATTTTTAATTTATTTCAAAATAAATGTCCGTGAAATTTCAGCTCATTTGGAGATGTGCAGAATAGATATCTCTGACATAGCTTTTTCAGGTCCAGAATTCTAGCTGCCGGCAATCTCCCTCTTCATGTAAATCTTGCATATTAAGAGAGAAAAGGCATTAGAATTGCTCCACAAAGTGTTATATTGATTAAAAACACTATAAGTAACAGTAAGAAATCATGATGCAAAATGGACGTTTCAATGAACTACTCAATTCAAATCCATTTGAATTTTGAATTTTCTTCCAAAAGAAAAGGTGCTCTAAAATCTATTTGGGATATTCCTAATCTGCTAGACTTTTTGTTTGGGCATTTTGGAAAAATATTTTTTGCACTTTATATTTCCTTTTGAATTTGAATTTTGTTCCAAAACCAATTGTATTTCAAATCCAATTTGAAAATTGGTAGAAGGTCAAACACATCATTTGTACTTATGAAATTTCCTTTTCCTGCCAAATAAATGCAAATCCGTTTTTAATATTTCCCTTTGGCTTTTGAATTGATTCCAAAACAAATCCAACTCAAACCACTTAGGGGAAATTTCATTGGGCTTGAATACCATTTGGGTCTTATTAAGGATGGCCTTATGCCCAAATAAATATTTTAAAATAATTTGGTTTCAACTAAAGTCTAGCTAGGTTTCCACTAGTTGCATCAGGCTTTGCCCTTCATATGCAAACATTCAAGCAAACAAGGTCAATCACAAGCAATTCTAGGCAATCATGAGTTTTTCCTTGAAGTTTTTTAATTCACTGTGAAATTTTCAATATACTAGATTTGGAAAAATCTGGGATGTGACAACCGTACAAGTAGAGCCGTGTGAATTTTACTCTAAATATATGGATCATACAGACTCACAACAACTATCAAACAATTGTACTGCTTGCGTAAAACACCGCACTTGCACGTCCAGAAATATAGCACGAACAATGGTAATCAGTGCAATCACCACAATATGAGAGTCATTGTGGTATTATAGCAATGTAGATCAAGCAGTCAGCAGTATGGGCGGCTGCTGTGCTGTGTAATAACTAGTATTACCTCTGTACCAAAATATAAGAAGTTTTTATAGGCTAAGGGTATCTCCAATGTTGACCCATAAATTTGCTCCGGCGTCTGTCCGCGGACAGGGGGACTAGCCCGCGGACATTGTTGCCAGAGGCTGCCATCCAACGTTGCGCGCATGCATTTCCACAACTATTGAAACTAAATAGACGAAATTTATGCAAACACGGCGGATTCATATAAACGGGACTACATTCATGCAAACATGGCATGATTTTCATTACATTTCAAACATTTAGAAAAAAAATATGCTACCCTAAATCTACCCTACGGTGGCGTCTGGCGTCCAAGCCCTTGTTGTTCCCTTCCTGGGATCGTGTCCCCCATCCGCCGTCTCCATGAACATCGGAATAAGACCGATGAAGTGAAGGGGCGGTCTACGTAAGAAAGGGTTGAACATGGGAGACAAATCGGCCCACATGGGACACAAGGCCCCACCACCTTCCATGCCCTACTCACCCTTGGAGGACTCCGCGTCTTGTCCGTCGCTGGTGGACGTGAGGTCCATGATGGAAAAGGAGGCGCTTGCACTCTCATCGTCCCATCGGGCCGTCCGAAAGTTCGCGGGCGGCTCGTAGGACGCGCAACTGGCGTTGTTCTCGTCCGTGATTGCCTGCAGCTATGCCTCAACGGCAGCATGTTCCTGGCGAGCGACGGCTTGAACAGGGCGGCCTCGTAGATTGCACCCTACTCCGTGGCAAAGTTGGGGTTCGCCGTGGCCATGGCCTCCTGGCTCGCGCGCTCACTGTCGATTAGGCCCTTCGTCAGCCAGTGTTGCTCGAGGAGCAACAAGTTGTACCGTTGTTTCTCCTGCGCCTGCTGGAACACCGACACAGGCGCCAACGCGAGCTGCTCCTCTGCCATGGTGGTGTTGAAGTGCGCATGTGCCTGCTCCATGGTGAAGACGGCATGCACTTGCGCGTGGGTCGATGCGGTGTCGTCGGAGCCCGTCTCCACCGTGGGGTCATCCTTGTCGTCGAAGACCTCGGGCAAGTTGATCGGCATGCCGGCCTCGATCCGCCTGGCACGGCAGCTCTGCCAGGTGGCCGCAAGGGCGGCCATTGCGGCCACCTCGTGCATTATCTCCATCAAAAGACTCTCCCGCAGAGCGTTGCCGCCTGCAATCATGGCGGATGTGGTGCAAGGGAGGAGGGTGTGGAGTGGTTTGTGTTATGGCATGGAGTTAGCTAGGTGTGGCCACCTTTAAATAGTGAATTCCAGTGAGTCCAGGCGTCCGGGTGCGTCAATGCACGGAGCCGGAGTGGGTTTCTCGGCCGACGAGTCTGCTTAATGGCGGCATACGGATGGGCGGGACATTCACCGGGCGTGGTAGATATCCGTCCCCTCCCGTCAAGTAACACGTCTCCGGCATTGAAGAGGCACGGACACCAGGGGTGCGTTGTGGGCGGCGCCCTCGGCCGGCGCGCTGCTTCAGTGGCGGAGCCAATGAGAAGTCATGTCCATTCCGG
Organism: Triticum dicoccoides; assembly: GCF_002162155.2. NCBI lineage: Eukaryota > Viridiplantae > Streptophyta > Magnoliopsida > Poales > Poaceae > Triticum > Triticum dicoccoides. The sequence goes on from NC_041386.1 coordinate 467,212,980, forward strand.
TCCGACGTCAATACGGAGCGGCCGCTGTACAACATATGAATTCAGGCAACTGGCACCAAACGGGAACGCGCGCGAACAAGGTGAGGAGCGTTTGGATGGGTCTGGGCGGTCAGAAGCAGTCGTTGGTGTTGTCTGGACGTCCGCAAAACCCTCCTAGTTTGTTTCTGTTTTGTGAGAGAAAATGTGTCAAGATCATTCTATGGACCGATGCAGAAGCACGTCAGATGGCACAACAAGTCCGGACCGTGCAGTCCGGTCAGTTACGGACGGTTTGAGTGAGATGCACTAAACGTCTGGATAGTAATAAGCATGGAGCATCCGTGTCATTTGATCTTTTGTTTCCATTTGTTAATCCACAAGTGCCGGCTTTCCACATAGCCGCCTTGGCCGGCCGCTAACTCCACTTCTAATTTAGAAACGAAAAGTAATGCCGTGTACTCGAGAGACCCGTCAAAGCTAGCACCATCTCCAGTAACTTAAACCATAATATCGTGTAAGAGGGAGCACAGAAGAGCCAATCGGCTTGTTCTTGACAATCATCCATGGAGGCGGCACTGGATAGCGGTGCAAAGGTAAAGCACATCATCCTCGTCCACGGCGTGTGCCACGGAGGCTGGAGCTGGTACAAGGTTGCGGCGGGGCTACGGTCTGCGGCTGCGGCGGCTGGGCACGCCTACCGCGTCCACGCGCCGGACCTAGCCGCGTCGGGCATCGATGACCGCCGGCTGCCAGAGGTAGCAACGTTCAGCGAGTACACGGGGCCGCTGCTCGATGCACTCCGGTCGCTCCCGGCCGGGGAGAAGGCGGTGCTCGTTGGGCACAGCCTCGGGGGCCTTAGCGTCGCCCTCGCCGCCGAGATGTTCCCGGACAAGGTCGCAGTCGCCGCGTTCCTATCCGCTTACATGCCGGACTGCGTGTCCCCGCCGTCGCATGTCCTCATGCAGGTATGATCTGATCGACCCCGTTGTCATACGTGTGATACTTGATGCACGTATTATACATTTTGTTTAGGTAGATATATACTTTTTTAATTAAGAACGAAGGCTTGTGAAGAGCCTGGTTTTGAATTAACAAAGCTATCAACCGGCCAGGAGTTATAACAGACAACCCAACTTACAACCATCGAAACGATACAACGGAAAACACTGGAAAACCTACTCACTACAACCTCCACAAGCCCCAAATGAATTGCAGCTAGCAAAGGCCAAGCACTCCACACTAAGATCATATGTAACAGAAACGGAGCAGCACAACAGGACATAGCCGACCTTCGAGGATGGACCGTGCTTCAGGAACACTTAGAGAAGAAAGGAACCAACATCTTCCCTCTCAATCACCAAAGAGGGACCTTCCTTCTCGCCATGGCTCATAGGCGCCGCACCATCGGGATTTCGAGAAGCTCACCCTAGAGCTGGAAGAATGTCGCCCTCGCGTCGCAAGGTGGACATAGGATGACCACATCGATTTGGGATATATCTCGCCGGCTGCTCCGCCACAATCCATGCCCAACTAGTTGGAGACAAGTTTCAAGGAATCGGACGACGCAGAGAAGGTAGCTCAATCCCTCACCTACATAACCTCTCAACCGAGCCCCGCACCCTTGACGACGCCTCCAGCAAGGTCACGACGCGCAAGGCGCCGCCGCCGCCAAATCCGCCGAGGATAAAGGTTTTCACCCGGGCAGGGGGGATCGGGGTGGAGAGCAGGGGACCTCGGCTGCGCCCCCATGGAGGAAAGCAACGCCCTTGGCGTTACCGCCGTCGGGCCGGCCGGACCGGCCAAGGTTTCCCCCGGTTCCCTAGCTGACCATCAACACGCACCAATGCCGGAGCTAGAAAACGCTAGCCCACACCGGAGGCGAGAGAGAGGCAGCATGGAATAGGGATTTCGCACCTCCAGATCTCACGAAGAAATCTTCTCGCCGCGACCGGATTCCACCAGCCACCCGTCGCCCGCGCGGCCGGGCACGCTGGCCAGCACCCCCTGCAAACGCCGCCCACCGCCCGACGATGTCGCCTCTCCGGCAAGCCCCCCCCCCCCAGAACCACGGGCCTCCAAAAGGAGGAGGAGCGCTGAGATCCCCGCCGCCACCTTCACCGGCATCCGCGCGGGCTTCCCGGCGGCCGTCTCTGGTAGCGGCGAGGGGGGGAGGGGGTGGTGGCGGCGGCGGAACCCTAGTCGCCCCCTAGTTTTTTTGAAAAACAACTTAACTTTATTAATTAGAAATAATTGTTACATCGTCTATCAAGAGAGAATATCTTTCATGGGCTCCTCTATCCAATTCCTAGTCATGGAACCTTTTGCTAATCTAGCAAGCTCATGAGCTACTTTATTCGCTTCCCTGTTACAATGTTCAAAACTGGTTTGAGGAAAATCACAGGCCATAAAAAAACAATTCTCAAAAGTTGCAGCAGCTGGCCCCGTAGACTGTCCTCCGTTCTTCATTGTGTCGATGATCTCCATATTATCATAATTGATAATTAGACGATTGCAGCCCGTCTTTTGTGCCAATAGTAAACCAAATCTGAGTGCTACCGCCTCTGCTGTCAGGGCATCCACACAGTACTGAATCCTCCAGTTATCACCTACTATGAAGTTTCCTTTGTCATCTCTGATAACAGCACCCGTTGTGCCTCTTAGTTGATCATGATCAAAAGAAGCATCCACGTTCAATTTAACGAAACCCCTAGGAGGTCTGCACCATCCTTCATTCTTTTTCTTTGCTTTAGTAGAGTGGACATTTACATAGTTCGATGTTAGAGCCCGAATCCCCATCAAGGTTTGGGACGCCTCTTGAGACTTACCCTCATGGACTAGTTTTCGTCTATTCCACCATAAATACCAAGCAGCTATAGCAATAAGTTCCCCTGCATTTCGGGAGCCCAAGATGGGTAGTTCATGATCAGGCATAAGGAGTAGGAATTTAAGGACTGCCTCTCCTGCACGATCAACGACACGGGCTTTTTTTACCACTTTATACAACCCCAAATGTTCCCACACTTCTTTTGCCTTCTGGCACAAAAATAATATATGTTTCGTGTCCTCTGGCTTGTCCAAACATGCTGGGCATATTGGCTGAGTTTTTATATGTCTGTTGGCCAATGTAACACGACACGGTAGAGTCCCGTGAAGCGTCCGCCAAATAAAAAATTTAACCTTCGCCGGACAAGCTAATTTACAGATCTTAGCCCAAATAGAATTGACCTTGCTTCTACCCATGCCATTCGAGTATTCCAACTTCCTCGCATGTTGGTTATTCCATTCCTCCACATAAGCTGATCGTCCAGTGAATAAACCATTTGTTGTATAGCTCCACGCAATAAAGTCCGACATATTATGCATAGAGACCGGGGTCGCTAGGACTCTACGGACATCAATTGGCCATAGAGTTTGTCTCACCAAATCTTCATCTCAGCCATTAGTGACTAGGTTAATAAGATCAGAAACTTTCGTCAATAGATTCCCCCTTCTAGGTGTAATAATTTTCCTGTCCGCACAATTTGGGATCTATGCATCTCTCCATATATTAATATTTTCTCCTGTTCCCACTCTCCATATATAGCCATTTTTTAGAGAGTTCACTCCCGTCATAATGCTTTGTCAAGTAAAGGAAGAGCCCTTCTTTAATATTGCGTTCATCAAATCACCTCCGGGAAAATACTTGGCTCTTAGGATTGTTGCACATAATGATTCAGGATTATCCACGAGACGCCATGCTTGCTTCGCTAATAAAGCCAGGTTAAAACAGTGTATATCACGGAAACCCATTCCTCCTTGTTCTTTTAGAACACACATCTTCCACCATGCCATCCAGTGCATCCTTTTCTGATTGTCCTCGTCACCTCACCAAAATTATGACAACACGTCTATGATTTCTTTGCAAATCTTTTTAGGAATTTTAAAGACGGGCATTGCATATGCTGGCCCAAGAGGACGACGCGAGGGCCGGGCTTGAGCTACTTTCTCAATCGGTAACCCTCAGATAGATATATACTCCCTCACGTCTTAGTGGTACATAACAAAAAAGCCTAATTGTCAAATGATCGAATATCAGTTGCAAGCTGTCACCTACTCACCTGATAGATACTCTTCCACAGTTTTCAAAATTACTCTGTAGACAACATGGTACTTTTTTTCTACAGTATTTGAAAAATCGTACATGAGCTGCACAGTTTAGGGGAGTAAGCACTGTACTCCTTTTTTGTGAGCCGAAAGCACTGTACCTTTTGAGCAAACAGTATGAATTTATTGCTTATAACTAAAAATATATAATACATCAAACCGACTAACTGGAATAAGAACAAAATTTTCAATCAGGATTACATCAAGATACTTCAAAGCTATCATCTATAGGCACACAACAAAAATTGTAATCTTGTATAGGACGATCGGAATCTTATATGCTCAGGTTATACCTGTCTGCGGTGATTGGACTCGTTCGCGACTACAAACGACTACCAATATCACTTTTATTAACTCAAACTGTCGGCGATGCATTTACTTATTTCACGTCCTCTTGTTTCTCTCATGTCTCGAGGGCGGGCCTCTTATATGTCTATCTCGATTGCTAAACATTTCTAATGGTCCATCCTTCTTTTGTTGTTCGATTGATGGAGAGACACCTTAGTTTCCTCCGTGTCACCATATCCTACCAATGAAAAAAATAGTGTACTATAGCAAAATAGCGTCGGCCTTAAAATACGCTATTAGCACGACATTATACTGATTAATTTAGCGAGTCATTCCTCAGTACGCTATGGCACGGTATTTTTTTAGTGTGTTCTACACACGTTAGGGCTAGGGTGTGCCGCCACGAATTCCAGCATCATGAGGGTATCCTTTCGCTTCCTCTCCATCATACCTCAACCTCTATCATCGGCATTTTACCTTATTGCTTGTATACGGTGGGGTTGGCCAAATTTTACAGGCTGCTATTTCCAATAAAATAATTGAATAGTAAAAAAACTTATTCAACTTAAAAGTTGGTTCTTGTTTTTCTAAACATCTTCTTCTTCTTTTGAAGAGCTCGGTGTGGGATCATGAGTTTTTGAAAGTTCATAAAGATATAGTCTAGTTTAACCCTCTATTTGCTAGTTATGGTTTTGTTATATATTTCGCCCTGTCCCCATTTTTCTACAATGATCTTCTAAATTGTTTTTGGAAGTTTGCCCAGAAAGACTTGAGAGATGATTTTTTTTGCTACTTCATTATTCTCCCACCTCGGTCCCAATGACGATACTTGTCCTTTATCTGGAGATGAAGATGTTAAGGGATGGACGAGAACAACGAGGGGGAGATGTATTGATTAGCTCCCAAATATGAAAAGGAAAACCATGTCTTGCCACTTTAGTGAGATTGGATAAAAGCAAATTGCACACCCTGTGACGCGCATATGCACATGTTTGTCACATAAACTGTGGAGGGACTAGGAGTCAGATGACAAAGATCATTACAAATTATTGTTTGGATTTCTAGAACCCGGTGACATTTGAGCCCAAAATCTATACCGTTGAGATTCATTTTGTCGGTTATTGTCATTTTTGCAAAACAAAAACCTTGTTTTTGAAATGGTGTACAAAAACCCTTACATTTAGCAAGATTAACTCGCATCCACCCATAACTCATCTATGGGACTTCTTTGTTATATTTACAAAAGGAACATTGTTCAAACTCAACCTGCAGTCCACCATGCGTAAGTTTGATATAAATAGAACTCGGATGCAATTTAGACGTACATGAAATTTACTTAAGTTGCAAGAATTACAACCCCCGGCATGTGGAAATCTCTTGACATCATAAGTGTGCAGTTAGGATTTTGGCCATGTTAAACGAGAGCTTATTAGGTTCAGTTTTTCATGAAAACTATCACGTTCTAAGTCATACTATATGGTTTAGCAAAATTTCTGGATGAAATGGTGGTCAAGGCTTACAACACACGCAGCATCATAGTCCGCACCATTCATTAGAATGTATGGTGCATGGTTCCTGTTTGTGCATGTACCAGTGCATGGCTCTTTTTTAAAATAAAAGAGAAATATATTAATATCACGAAGATATCAATTACATCCGGTCTCGGCATCTATAAGATGTCGGAAAGACATCCTGGATGCACACAACCAAAGGAAAAAAATAAAAGTCCCGCCATAGTGATGGACTCCTCTCAGCAGCTGCAGACAAACCACCACCAAATACAACACCCGAAAAACATAAAAGGTCTCCAAAAGCAACGCCTTTAAGAAGGAAACAGTGCACAAGCACCGTCGTTGACCGATTCAATATCTTAGGTTTTCACCCTGGAGAAGTCCGAGCTCTCAAAACAATTCCTTCAGCAAGGCAATTGCCGGGCACAACCAATGAAGGCCAGAACTTAGGTTTTCACCCGAGGAGCACCACCAAAATGAAAACCTCCAGTGCTGCCGGCCCCATTTGACACTGTTGCTCCTAAGAATTATCAAACACCTGGCTAACTGGCTAACTCCATGGCCTCGAAGGCCCTGCCCGTCTAATTGATCCTCCGATCTCAACCACCATGACCTTCTCCACATTTGTCTACACCATAAAAATTGAGAAGCCGACATGTCCCTTGGTGTCAACAAAAAACAGAGCTTAGCATCACGCCCTCATGGAACCTCGTAGGCTGAAATGGACATGCACGACCGAATTCTATCCGATCCAGATATCTTGGGCAATATCTCTGGCAGTAGTTCTGAAACACATCGATGACCAGATCTAAGAGAATCGATCATGTAGGATGTTGTCGTGATGCGAGAGAAGCACGAGGATCACCGCCTTCAATATCACAGCAGCAGCCCCCCACACCACCCCGATCCAGCTCGACGCCGCCCGACTGCAGCCATGGTCCAAGCACCAACCCATCCAGATCCAGACCAGATCGGGGGGATCGGTACCTCCACGTGTTGCAGCATGCACGCACCTAGCCCGTCGTCGCCTGACCACGGCCATGGGTCGAGCACCAACCCAACCAGATCCAGATCAGATCAGGGAGATCGGTACCTCCACGTGCTGCAGTACGCACGCAACTGCCACCATCCTCCCACCGCCCCAGGCACCTACGACCTGCGCAGAGGAGCGCAACACCGCTAGCCACCGCAAAAGCCCCCAACTCAATGTCAGCCACCCAAGGACGCCAGAGCCCCGCCGCCACCGGATCCGTGCACGCTTTGCCCGACAAAGACCATGAGGCGGCGGCGAGGGGAGAGAGGGCACGAGGAGGGAGACCTCGAGTGGGCGTGTTTGCCGCCGCCCGAGTCGCCCGGGGAGGACTACGCGGGGGCTGGGCCAGATCCCAATGCATGGTTCCTATTTGTGCAACGGGGATACCCAGTTGCCCTCACCATGCTACTCTGACACTTCAGGAGATATGTGCCAGAAATAAACCTGAGAATGGTTATTAAAAAACTGGGTGAAATGGTTCGGTTCTTACTTTGGGTTTGATTGGTTCAGGTTTTATTGGGCTGAAACTTTTTTAGTTTGGTTTTGGTTTGGGTATGTGAAGAAACCAATTTGGGTATAGTTGGTTATGGGCTTAAACAGTTTGCTTATTAACGACAATAAACTATGGGTCCAAAGCGGTTTCTGGCCATTGGTTATGTGCAATAGGCAACGACGCATCGACAACAAGTATCTTTGATCCGTGTATATGCTGCGATGCACTATGTAATTATGTATTATGGGAAAACACCACATGCAATCGAATGTGTTTGCTTGTGCTTTAGCTAAGCAATTGGTTTTAATACACTTGTCAGTGAGCTTTTCAGTCGTGTGTATTGTCTTTTTGACTCTTGCTGTGTGTTGACCGTATCTCAACGATAACTTTGTTCACAAATTGTTGTAGATGCACTTATGCCTTTTCTATGTCATTCGCTTCTTAACATGTTGATTTGTGCAATCATATATACATTGAAGTAAACTCATAGTTATGTATTGGGTTTAAATTGGTTTGGGTGAAAAAAATAGAGGGTTTAGTTTTGGTTGAGCTGAAAATGGCATTAAACGGGTATGACTCAAGTATGGTTTTGAGAGATATATATACAGGTAAGGTTTAAGTATAGTTTAAGTATGAAACCATTCTCAGATTTAGCCAGAAATATATGGTGCATGCTTCCTATTTGTGGATGTAGTAACAACGTCTTCATGGTTCTACAAAAGATTCCCATATGGTCTAATTTATTTACAAGGCAATACACCACTTTGTTAATTGCTGATGCACATGCATTACTTACCTTCTTCTCTCTTCCCCGTAGCATGGTGAGGGCAACTGGGTATCCCTGTTGGACAACGGGATGAAACCCCAAGATGCAGATGGAAGACTCCCGGCTTCCTTCATGTTCGGGCCGCAATTTATACAACAAAAGCTCTATCAGTTGTGCTCATCAGAGGTATGTCAATGTCCAAGGAGAGCAAAAATGGGTCGTTTTTGTTTGATACAAGAACCAGATTGTAATACATCTCCTAATTAAGAGATTTGCTAATGAATCCGGCATGCAGGACATCACCCTTGCGAAATCTCTCATACGAGTCGGCTCATTGTTCCTGGAAGACCTGCAAGCCCGTCAGCCATTCACCGAGGAACGCTACGGCTCGGTCCGCAAGGTCTATGTAGTATGCAAGCAAGATGTAACCATACCAGAGGCATACCAAATGTTGATGGTGGCCAAAAACCCGGTGGACGAGGTCAGAGAGATCGACGGTGCAGATCATATGGCGATGCTCTCGGCACCTGAACAGGTTGTCAAGTGTATCCTCGACATTGCTGAGAAATATAAGTAATTTTATGGTGTCGATGGATGTATGCACATGTCCCGGACGAAAACATGAAAATCTGTTGTAATAATCAAACATACTTTGGTGCCATCGTCGACTATTATTGTGTGGGATCCAGTTATAGGTGGGTGTTTGGCCTTCTCAAGTTGTCTGGGTCTATTATCCATGAGACAGGACAATAGTATATCGACGCATATGGATCATCATAATGGTTTAATGTTAGGGAACGCAATATGCAATTTTAAAAAAATTCTACGCTCACGCAAGATATATCTAGGAGATCATAGCAACAATAGGGGGAGAGTGTGTCCATGGATGTACCCTTGTAGACCGAAAGCGGAAGCGTTAGCTTAACGCGGTTGATGTGATCGAACGTCTTCTCGATTCAACCGATCAAGCACCGAACGTACGGCACCTCCGAGTTCTGCACACGTTCAGCTCGATGACATCCCTCAAACTCTTTATCCAGCAAAGTGTCGAGGAAGAGTTCCGTCAGCACGACAACGTGGTGACGGTGATGGTGAAGTGATCCGCGCAGGGCTTCGCCTAAGCACTACGTGAATATGACCGGAGAAGTAAACTGTGGAGGGAGGCGCTGCACACGGCTTGAAACAATTAATGTGTCTTAGAGGCGTCCCCACCCCCGTATATAAAGGAGGGAGAGGGGAGGCCGGCCCTAGGCATGCCCCAAGTGGGAGGAGTCCCACTTGGGATCCTAGTAGGATTCGCCCCTCACCCCTTTCCTTTTACCGGAAGGGGAAAGGGAGGAGGAGAGAGAGGAGGGGAAGGAAAGGGGGGCGCCGCCCCCTCCCCTAGTCCAATTCGGACTCCTCCCTTGGGGGGACGCCACCCCTTGTGGGCTGGCTTGCCTCCCTCCTATGGGCCATATGGCCCATATTTTTGAAGGAAATATGCCCTAGAGGCAATAATAAAGTTATTATTTATTTCCTTATATCATGATAAATGTTTATTATTCATGCTAGAATTGTATTAACCGGAAACATAATACATATGTGAATACATAGACAAACAGAGTGTCACTAGTATGCCTCTATTTGACTAGCTCGTTGATCAAAGATGGTTATGTTTCCTAACCATAGACATGAGTTGTCATTTGATTAACGGGATCACATCATTAGGAGAATGATGTGATTGACTTGACTCATTCCGTTAGCTTAGCACTTGATCGTTTAGTTTGTTGCTATTGCTTTCTTCATGACTTATACATGTTCCTATGACTATGAGATTATGCAACTCCCGTTTACCGGAGGAACACTTTGTGTGCTACCAAACGTCACAACGTTACTGGGTGATTATAAAGGTGCTCTACAGGTGTCTCCAAAGGTATTTATTGGGTTGGTGTATTTCAAGATTAGGATTTGTCACTCCGATTGTCGGAGAGGTATCTCTGGGCCCACTCGGTAATGCACATCACTATAAGCCTTGCAAGCATTGCAACTAATGAGTTAGTTGCGGGATGATGTGTTACGGAACGAGTAAAGGGACTTGCCGGTAACGACATTGAACTAGGTATTGAGATACCGACGATCGAATCTCGGGCAAGTAACATACTGATGACAAAGGGAACAACGTATGTTGTTATGCGGTTTGACCGATAAAGATCTTCGTAGAATATGTAGGAGCCAATATGAGCATCCAGGTTCCGCTATTGGTTATTGACCAGAGACGTGTCTCGGTCATGTCTACATAGTTCTCGAACCCGTAGGATCCGCACGCTTAAAGTTTGATGACGGTTATATTATGAGTTTATGTGTTTTGATGTACCGAAGGAGTTCGGAGTCCCGGATGAGATCGGGGACATGACGAGGAGTCTCGAAATGGTCGAGATGTAAAGATCGATATATTGGACGACTATATTCGGACATCGGAAAGGTTCCGAGTGATTCGGGTATTTTCAGGAGTACAGGGGAGTTACGGGAATTCGTATTGGGCCTTAATGGGCCATACGGGAAAGGAGAGAAAGGCCTCAAAGGGTGGCCGCACCCCTCCCCATGGGCTGGTCCGAATTGGACTAGGGAGGGAGGCCCTTCCTTCCTTCTCATTTTCCCTTCCCTTTCCTTCTCTCCTACACCTACTATTTGGAAGGGATCCTAGTTCTACTAGGAAAGGGGGAATCCTACTCCCGGTGGGAGTAGGACTCCCCTAGGGCGCGCCATAGAGAGGGCCGGCCCTCCCCCTCCTCCACTCCTTTATATACGTGGCCAGGGGGCACCCCATACACAACAAGTTGATCAGTTGATCTCTCCCAGCCGTGTGTGGTGCCCCCCTCCACCATATTCCACCTCGGTCATATCGTAGCGGTGCTTAGGCGAAGCCCTGCGTTGGTAGCAACATCATCACCGTCACCACGCCGTCGTGCTGACGGAACTCTTCCATGAAGCTCTGCTGGATCGAAGTTCGCGGGACGTCATCGAGCTGAACGTGTGCTGAACTCGGAGGTGTCGTGCGTTCGGTACTTGGACCGGTCGGATCGTGAAGACGTACGACTACATCAACCGCGTTATGCTAACGCTTCCGCTTTCGGTCTACGAGGGTACGTGGACAACACTCTCCCCTCTCGTTGCTATGCATCACCATGATCTTGCGTGTACGTAGGAAATTTTTTGAAATTACTACGTTCCCCAACAGTGGCATCCGAGCCTAGGTTTTATGCGTTGATGTTGTGCATGAGTAGAACACAAGTATGTTGTGGGCGATATAAGTCATACTGCTTACCAGCATGTCACACTTTGGTTCGGTGGTATTGTTGGATGAAGCGGCCCGAACCGACATTACGCGTACGCTTACGCGAGACTGGTTTTACCGTCGTGCTATGCACACAGGTGACTAGCGGGTGTCAGTTTCTCCAACTTTAGTTGAACTGAGTGTGGCTACGCCCGGTCCTTGAGAAGGTTAAAACAGCACCAACTGCACAAACTATCGTTGTGGTTTTGATGCGTAGGTAAGAACGGTTCATGCTAAGCCTGTAGCAGCCACGTAAAACTTGCAACAACAAAGTAGAGGGTGTCTAACTTGTTTTTGCAGGGCATGTTGTGATGTGATATGGTCAAGACGTGATGAGATATAAGTTGTTGTATAAGATGATCATGTTTTGTTGAAGTTATCGGCAACTGGCAGAAGCCTTATGGTTGTCTCTTTATTGCATAAGATGCAAGCGCCAAATAATTGCTTTACAATTATCGCTATGCGATAGCAATAGTTGCAAGAGCAATAGTTGGCGAGACGACCATGTGACGACACATTGATATAGATCAAGATGATGGAGATCATGGTGTCATGCCGGTGACGATGGAGATCATGACGATGCTTTGGAGATGGAGATCAAAGGCTCAAGATGATGATGGCCATATCATGTCACATATTATGATTGCATGTGATGTTTATCTTTTATACATCTTACTTTGCTTAGTTATGACGGTAGCATTATAAGATGATCTCTCACTAAATTTCAAGATAAAAGTGTTCTCCTTGAGTATGCACCATTGCCAAAGTTCGTCGTGCCCAGACACCATGTGATGATCGGGTGTGATAAGCTCTACGTCCATCTACAACGGGTGCAAGCCAGTTTTGCACACGCAGAAATACTCGGGTTAAACTTGACGAGCCTAGCACATGCAGATATGCCCTCAGAACACTGGAGACCAAAAGGTAGAGCGTGAATCATATAGTAGATATGATCAACATAATGATGTTCACCATTGAAAACTACTCCATTTCACATGATGATCGGTTATGGTTTAGTTGATATGGATCACGTGATCACTTAGATGATTAGAGGGATGTCTATCTAAGTGGGAGTTCTTAAATAATATGATTAATTGAACTTTAATTTATCATAAACTTAGTCCTGGTAGTATTAGCATATCTATGTTATAGATTAAAAGCTCGCGTTTAGCTCCCCTGTTTTATTTTTGATATGTTCCTAGAGAAAACTAAGTTGAAAGATGTTAGTAGCAATGATGCGGATTGGATCCGTGATCTAAGGTTTCTCCTCATTGATGCACAGAAGAATTATGTCCTTAATGCACCGCTAGGTGACAGACCTATTGCAGGAGCAGATGCAGACGTCATAAACATTTGGCTAGCTCAATATGATGACTACTTGATAGTTTAGTGCACCATGCTTAACAGCTTAGAATCGGGACTTCAAAGACGTTTTGAACGTCATGGATCATATGGATGTTCCAGGAGTTGAAGTTAATATTTCAGGCAAATACCTGAGTTGAGAGATATGAATTCTCCAACAAGTTCTATAGCTAAAAGATGGAGGAGAATAGCTCAAGCAGTGAGCATGTGTTCAGATTTTCTGGGTACTACAATCACTTGAATCAAGTGGGAGTTAATCTTCCAGATAAAATAGTGATTGACAGAATTCTCTAGTCACCACCACCAAGTTAGTAGAACTTCGTGATGAACTATAGTATGCAAAGGATGATGAAAACGATTCCCGAGCTTTTCATGATGATGAAATCGATGAAGGTAGAAATCAAGAAAGAGCATCAAGTGATCATGATTAACAAGACCACTAGTTTCAAGAAAAGGGCAAAGGGAAAGAAAGGGGGACTTCAAGAAGAACGGCAAGCAAGTTGCTGCTCAAGTGAAGAAGCCCAAGTCTGGTCCTAAGCCTGAGACTAAGTGCTTCTACTACAAAGGGACTGGTCACTGGAAGCGGAACTGTCCCAAGTATTTGGCGGATAAGAAGGATGGCAAAGTGAACAAAGGTATATGAAAGTGTGTTATATCGACTAGAGGGGGGGTGAATAGGCGATTTTTATGAAAGTCTTCAGAACATGGGAGTTTTGAAGACAAACGATAAAATTAAACCTATTACCATGCAGCGGAAGGTAGACTACACTAGGCAAACCATAGTCAAGTATTCAATGAAGTGAAAGCACAAAGACTAATAGCAGCTAGGTAGTAAGGATCAGGTAGGAAGATATTGTGAAGCCAAACAGAACACGCAGTCACTCAGTGAAGACAAATGATAGAGCAAACATACAATGACTTCACAAGGAGGAACGGTAAGTAAAGTGAAGTGAAGATGAAACCAGTGACTCGTTGAAGACAATGATTTGTTGGACCAGTTCCAGTTGCTGTGACAACTGTACGTCTGGTTGGAGCGGCTAGGTACTTAAACTTTAGGACACACAGTCCCGGACACACAGTCCTGAACACGCAGCTCAGGACACCCAGTCCTCACCGTATTCTCCTTGAGCTAAGGTCACATAGACCTTGCCCAATCACTCTGGTAAGTCTTCAAGGTAGACTCCCAAACCTTCACAGACTTCGTTCACTAGAAATCCACAATGTCTCTTGGATGCTCAGAACGCGACGCCTAACCGGCTGAAGGATGCACAGTCCTCAAGTGTAATAAGTCTTCAGATCACACAGACAAGAAGACTTAAGTGATGCCCAATTCTCTCTGGCTCTGGTGGTTAGGGCTTTTATCCTCGCAAGGAATTCTCTCTCAAAGGCTTCGAGGTGGGTTGCTCTCAAACGACAAAAGCCGTACTTTCAATCTGAGCAGCCAACCGTTTATGGTTGTAGGGGGTGGGCTATATATAGACACTTGGCAACCCGACCTGATTTGCCTGAAATGACCCTGGGTCACTAAGGAACTGACACGTGTTCCAACAGTCAGATTTCAAACTCACACGTCAACTTTACTTGGGCTACAAGCAAAGCTGACTTGTCCGACTCTGGACAAGATTCGCTCTCATAGTCTTCACTCGAAGACATAGGTTTTTGGTTTAGGCATCACTTCAGTCATTCTGACTGGTTCTCTTGGACCCCACTTAACAGTACGGCGGTTCCTATGACTCAACACAAAAGAAAAAGAACTACGAAAGATCTAAGTCTTCGAGCTCCATAGGCTTCATATAGTGTCTTCTCTTGTCATAGTCTTCAATGTGAATATCTTCATATACCACCTTTGACTTCAATGTCTTCATACAGTTTTAGGGGTCATCTCTGGTAGTAAAACCGAATCAATGAGGGACTTCTACCTGTGTTATCCTGCAATTCTCACAAACACATTAGTCCCTCAACTAGGTTTGTCGTCAATACTCCAAAACCAACTAGGGGTGGCACTAGATGCACTTACAATCTCCCCCTTTTTGGTGATTGATGACAAACTAGTTGAAGTTTTCAATGGGGAATATAATCTGTGAAATTGTAAAGGATAAGGAATTGTCTTCATAAGTTGCAAGGGCTCCCCCTGAAGATGTGCATATAAGTTAATTTGCTTTTGGAATGCAAATGCACATGGCAGGTGGTACTTGTGGAGATCCACTTCAACTTATGATGACAATCCACTATGCATGTGAAAGTATATGAATATAATGACATGCATAATGGAAAATGGACGTCTGTAGAATGAGCTAAGTGCGGAATTTATCGTCGCACATGCGGAATTTATCTTCGCAAAACAAGGTGGCAAATAAGTAGCAAACGACCATCTAGTTTAAGTGTTACAACTCATAAGAACCAAATGTAGCAAAAACGAGAGTTGTAAGCACGAAGCAAAATATAAGGCACCCGCCCATATGGACCCGCTTGAAGACTGTCAATCTCATATGCTTCTCCCCCTTTTGTCAGTAATGACCAAAAAGGTTTGAAGACATAGAGCCTCTACTCGTACCCATGAGGAGTAGGTGAAGTAGCAGGTTTGTTGGTGTTGTTTGGCGGTGCAGAAGAGCTTGGAGGTGCTGAAGGAGGTGGCGGTGAAGTAGCATC
>NC_041386.1:467228709-467343321 GCF_002162155.2 Triticum dicoccoides
TCTTCTTCCTCAATAATTCTTGCAGTCACTGTGGCAGCAGAGGAAGAGAATTCAGAGTCTTCAAGGGATGAAGTTCCTAGCAGCATAGCCCTTCGAGGAGGTGGGGAGTCAAACTTGAATCTCTCAGAGAAGCCATCCTCTTGAAGATCAGCTTCAGAACACATCATCGTGAGCCCTTTCCATGTGCGACGACAGGTTTCATGGGCAACGAAAGCATTCTTGGTGGCAAGATTTCGAGTGCGATTAACATCCACCAAGAGGCTTTTCATCTGACGCTTCAGCCAGTCATGATGCCTATCCTGTTTCTGATGTAGAGCCACAAGAAGCTCTCGGTCGTTGAGAACACGAGTGCGCTTCTTGGGTCTTGGAGCAGTGGCACTGTCAGTGGCTTCAGTGGAAGCAGGGTGTGGTGCACGTGTAGTGCTAGCCAAAGGATACACCCGAGAAACTGCTTCAATGCCTTCAACGTTCTGAGTAAAACTCTGATGGTCTGCATTCTGAAGACTTAGAGGTTGCTTGGCAGGCTCAGAATATATGGCTTCAGTAGACATGTCCACGTCAGGCAAGAAGATCTGATGGTTGCGGGCTGAGGGCTGATACGAGATGGCGGAGTGTAGCTTGATCAGCCGCATGACCCAAGGGGCGTAGAACTTGAAACCAAACAGATCAATGCCTGATGCAGCAAGTTGGTGTATGAAGAAGTCATGTGCATTGAAGCATTTGCCATGAAGTATATAGAAGACCAAAGTCTTCATTGCACCCTGAAGCTTGGCATTTGGAGAGTGCCCTTTGATAGGCCAGAGAGTTCACCGGATGATGTGATAGATGGTTCTGGGCAGGTACTCAAGGTCTTCAACGAAGAACTCTGTGGGATACGCAGCATCTTGGGGCAATGGCTTCATCATGCTGAGCATTTGACTCATATCAGGTTTTGGCCGCTGAAAAATGCTCTCAATAGCTTCAGCATGCAGCTGACATCCTTGCTCGAAGAGATCGCCAGGAGTGGGCAAGCCAGTGAGCTCAATGATGTCAAATGCATTGGCTTCGTGATGAATGTTGCCAGTCATCCACTCCAGGACCCAAGTCTTCGGATCTCTGCTGTACCCTTTGATGTGAAGTGTGGCATAGAATTGTAGCAGCAGCTCTTCATTCCAATGCTCTTCATCAGTAACAAACTGCAGCAGACCCACTTGCTTGAAGCAATCCAACGCTTCTTCTAGACAGGGAAGACCAGCTATACCTTCAACGTCAATGCGCTTGTGTGGGAAGATGCGACCTTGGTTGTAAAAATGCAAGAGTAATAGCTTTGCTAAGGATAGCTCCAGAACCGATCAGATGATATCCTTTCCCTTGAGTAGGGGTTCCTAGAGCTATTGAAGAACGTGTTGTCTGCCCTGAAGCCATTGATGTTGAAGGAGCCAGGTGCTGATGCAGGACCTGGAAACCTTGGCAGTCTTGGAATTGGCTTCTGGACCTGAGGTCTGTGCTCAACATGATAGTTGAATTGGGGACCGGCAGCAGACTCAGGAACAGAAGTGACGGGATCAGTGGCTTCGCTGTCTTCTGAAGCTTTTGCTGAGGAGGGCTCCACATTAGCTTCATTGTTGGTTGTGGCAGCCTCAAGATTTTCATCCTCCACTTGACTAGCTGGAGGGTCGGTCACAGGCACGTTCTTCTGGAGAACTGCTTCTTGGTGGAACAGGGGAGTGGGATCTTGTGGTACTTCTTCTTCTGCGGCTGATGCAGCCGGAATGTCTTCAGCAGAGACTTGAGGCCTTGGACCTTTGTGAAGCCTGCGTAACGCAGACGATGCCTGTGGAGTTGGAGTGGGCTGGGCCTCATAGTCTTCTTCCTCTTGTGGGCGATCCGCCCATGAAGCATCCTGTGCAATTGGCGTCAGTGGACGACTAATGCTGATGAGTTCGCTGTTTTCAAACTGAGGAAGGACTGCATCATCTTCTACATTGTCATGATGACCAATGTCTTCAGCAGCGATGGGATCAGCTGCTGGAATGTCTTCAGCTTCAGGAGCCTCTGTGGAAGCAGGCTCATGAACTGTCAGTTGACGTTCTGCATCAGGATGAACCATAGAAATGGGTTCAACTATCAAGGGCTCTGTGGAAGCAGCCCGAGCTTTCTTGGTCTTCCTCTTCTTCTTGGAGGGGGGCAGTAGGAGAGGCTTCAGAGTGTTTCCTCTTCCTGGCTTCAGCCTCGGCAGTCCTTGTCTTCTTGAGCTCTGAAGCTGTTAACCGGCTTTTTGGCTTCGAGCCAGTCAGTCTAGTTGGGAAGACAATCGGAACTGCTTCTTGCCTTGGTGCATCATTTTCAGCTGTAGCAGGCTTCTTCTTCTTCTTTGCGGCCATCCTGGGGTCGATGCCAGGACGCCCAAGCGCCTTGCGCTTCTCAGCCTCATTATAGGCTTGCACACATCTATCAGCCAGAGTCTTCATACGCTCACACAAACCCTGAGCTTTTGCAAGCTTCTTCACAAAGGCTTCCTTGAGCTCGTGCATCATTGTCTTGAAGTCCTTCACTTCTTGCACGCTGAGCTTGGCCATATGCTTCTTGAACTGAGCCTTTTCATAGTCAATCTTCTGCTTCAGTTCAACAATGCGCTGGGCAATAGCAAGTTCTGAAGTAATGGCGCCTTGGAAGGTGACACTGAGGCCAATGGGTAGCTGCAGATCTTCAAAGCTGATGTTTGGCGTGTCAAACCACTCGTCAATGAAGTTGTGGATGATGGTGACATCAAAGAGAGGCAGATCATTGAAGATTTCTGCTTCTTCTTTGCTCTTGATGAGTTGCTCAAGAGCGTCATCTGCAAGATCTTCATCACTTGACAGATCAATGTCGTCGTTGCGCAGAATGGCAGCAGCTGTTAGCTCTTGCCAGTGTGAGACAGAGGCATCTTGGCCTTCTGGGGTTTGGAGACGCGTGATAAGTCTTTAGACTGCACACTGTCTTCAGGAGGTGCAGTTGCCAATGGCTTCGCCCTTGAGATTTTTGGTGAAGGGGCCGGCTTTGAAGCTTTTGTCTTCTTCAACTGCTTTGGCTTTGGCACTGCAGGCGCGTCATCAGACTCAGTGTCAGCTGCAGGCTCATTCACTGCTATCCCTTGAACCAAGATGTAGGTGATGAGGCCTTCAAGGTTGGCAAAAGGACCGATGACATTGGGTTCTGCATGTCGTGTGCCATCTGCCCTTGGAGATGAGGGACCAGGGTTGAAGTCTAACCCAAAAGTCTTCTTGTTCTGCTTCGCTGAGTTCTGAGCAAACTGGAAGTTGCGCTTGAACAGATTGTCGTCACGACACCATAGCAGTGATGACGAGTGTGCATCAGCAGGCTGTGGTCCACGGACCATGCATGGATAGAAGCCTTGAGCAATGGCTTCATCTCTGGACCTGGGTAGAAGATTCTTGAATAGGATGTCACCCCACGGTCTCTTGATGGCGTTTTTCTCATCATACTCCTGGGTCACAAATCTGTATTTGAACCATTATTCTGCCCAATATCTTCGAATCCATTGGATTCGGGTCTTGCGCTGACTGTAATCCTCTTCAGGATCTGTCTTGTACATTTTTGAGAGTTCATCTGGCAGATCTCTGGAGGTCTCACCACGACGCTTTCTGACACCTTTCCTTGCTACTTTCTCTGAAGCCATAAACTTTAACTTGAAAGGCTTCAAGACGTTCAAAGGCTTCAAAGGTTTTTATTTGCTGGACCAACAGGAACTGGCTTCGGGAGAATTTATGTGATGTTGTAAGAATTCTGCAAATGAATGCAGACTATGAGAACCAAAGGATTCTCCCACGGACATGTACCTGTGACAGCATTAAGGTGCGAGGGAAGGGGAAGAGGTCATATGCATTCTCAGAAGATTTTGAAGATAAATCAGTTTAGAAGACATTGACCTCATCGTGCGAAGACATTCACTCACAGATAAGAAGTTGGTTCCAGATTTGTACGAATCCACATATCAGTACAAGTGAGGAATCTAACTACTTTGTGAAGCACAAGTGAATATACTAGGCATGTTATGAGATGCAGTATGAGAGAGATCTAGCTTGTGTGAACAGAAACTGCTTGTGGTAGAAAGTGACAAATCCATAGGATCAATGGTGCTGTAAAAGAGGAAGTTTTATTTACCACACTAAGAACTGCTAGACGGAGTGTAAGATGAGGCCGAGCAGTTCGATCTTCCGTGCCCTAACTTGGCGACGGAGGACACCTACGGCGACGGCGAAGAGGATGATGTCCGCGGTCGGCGTGAAGACGGCGTCGGAGAGGTTGCGGCAGCGAAGCGCTTCGTCGCCGGCGTCATCGAGGGCTAGCGGTGGCGCTAGGGTTCATACGAGGGTGGAAGAAGAGATAATGACCACTGTGAGTGTGTATTTATAGGCACAGGGGCGACACTGTGCTATTACACAGGTGCCCCTGGTGATTCGCATCTGAGGAACACGTGGCCATTATGCGGAATTTTGGGGTTTGTTCCATGTTCCACGTCCCACGCACGCCTGGATTGTCGGGTGGTCGTTCCTACTTCTCCGGATTTCATGTGGAGGAATGAGCATTGAAAACGGATTTAATGGTTGTCTCTGTATCTTCTGCTGACAAGGACGCAGAGAAGACATTCGACAGTTTCAATAGAATGCATATGACTTGGAGAGATAGAGTTTGAGATAGAAAGCATAGAGAGGTTAGGGTCCGATCACATTCACTTAGTTCAAAAGATTCAACATGAAGACATAGCTATAAGTGAATGCTGTAGAGGACAGAACACTAGTATATATATATATATATATATATATATATATATATATATATATATATATATATAATCAACATAGTGAAGATAATCATGAATATACGTTAGATCGAAGCCAAACCAAATGTGAAGACATTGCAAGGTAACGCCATGAGTGAAGCACTTCAAAATAGAACGTTTGGTGGTGGCGTTACCCACCGTATAGGAACTATTAGACCCAGACACGACGCACAATTATCGTGGCGCTCCAAAGTCAAATTCCACATTAATGTATTCACACTTAGAATGTATGTCTTCATTGATTGAAGATATATTTTACTTCGTGTGTTGCACATCTAAGTCATCGATATGCATAAGGGTTAGGATGTGTGCCTGATCATAGGACATTTGAGGATTCCAGGATATTTAGCTCACACCGTAACTTGCAAAACCTCTTCTCATCCAAGGGCTTGGTGAAGATATTTGCCAATTGCTCTTCAGTGTTGACGTGTATGATATCAATGTCTTCCTTCACAACATGATCTCTGAGAAAGTGATGACGAATTTCAATGTGCTTTGTCTTCGAGTGCTGAACTGGGTTGTTGGCAATCTTGATGGCGCTTTCGTTGTCGCAGTAAAGTGGCACTTGCTTCAGATGAATGCCATAGTCCTTGAGTGTTTGCTTCATCCACAGAAGCTGAGCGCAACAAGATCCAGCAGCAATGTATTCAGATTCAGCAGTGGAGAGAGATACACAGTTCTGCTTCTTTGAAGACCAACATACAAGTGATCTTCCCAGAAAGTGACATGTGCCTGATGTAGACTTGCGATCAACTTTGTCACCAGCATAATCAGCATCCGAGAATCCAACCAGATCAAACTCTGAGCCCTTTGGATACCATAATCCTAGAGTTGGGGTGTGAGCCAAATATCGAAGAATTCGCTTCACAGCTAAGTGATGCGACTCCTTTGGTGCCGCTTGAAATCGAGCACACATGCAAACACTAAGCATAATATCTGGCCTAGATGCACATAGATAAAGTAAAGAACCAATCATGGAGCGGTATACCTTTTGATCGAACTCTTTACCATTGTCGTCAGGACCCAGATAATGTTTGGCTGGCATTGGTGTTGTGAAGCCTTTGCAGTCTTGCATACCGAACTTCTTCAGGCAATCTTTGAGATACTTCTCTTGAGATATGAAGATGCCATTGCGTTGTTGTCGTATTTGAAGACCGAGGAAGAACTTCAGCTCCCCCATCATGGACATCTGATATTGCTCTTGCATCATATATCCAAACTTTTCACTATACTTCTGATTGGTGCAGCCGAAGATAATGTCATCCACATATATTTGGCACACAAACAGTTCACCATCATATGTCTTCGTGAAAAGAGTGGGATCTAGGGAACCAGGTATGAAGCCTTTGCTCTTCAGGAAGTATTTGAGTGTGTCATACCAGGCCCGAGGGGCTTGTTTGAGGCCATACAGTGCCTTGTTGAGCTTGTATACCATGTCAGGATGTTTTGGGTTTTCAAAGCCAGGCGGTTGTGCAACATACACTTCTTCTTCAATCTTGCCATTGAGAAAGGCACTCTTCACATCCATTTGATATAGAAGTATGTTATGATGATTTGCATAGGCTAGCAGTATGCGTATGGCTTCAAGTCTAGCCACAGGAGCAAATGTTTCATCGAAGTCAATGCCTTCCACTTGAGTATATCCTTGAGCAACGAGGCGAGCTTTGTTTCTGACAACTTGACCATGCTCATCTTGCTTGTTGCGGTATATCCATTTGGTGCCTATTATATTGTGCTTCCGTGGATCAGGACGCTTAACCAGTTCCCATACATTATTCAGCTCAAACTGTTGAAGCTCTTCTTGCATAGCTTGAATCCATTCAGGTTCCATGAAGGCTTCTTCAACTTTCTTGGGTTCTGCTATTGAGACGAATGCGAAGTGCCCACAGAATTTG
This sequence comes from Triticum dicoccoides, assembly GCF_002162155.2. Taxonomy (NCBI): domain Eukaryota; kingdom Viridiplantae; phylum Streptophyta; class Magnoliopsida; order Poales; family Poaceae; genus Triticum; species Triticum dicoccoides. Next base: position 467,235,430 of record NC_041386.1, read on the forward strand.
CTAGCTGAGTTGCCCTTGAACGAGTGAGTGGACCAGGTGCATTGATGCTATCAATTATTCTTTCAATCTGCACTTCATTGGCAACGCGAGGATGTACAGGGCGAAGACTTTGCTCTTGATGTTCATTGTCGTTGTTGGAAGGAATGTCTTCAGGCTGAGCATTGTCTTCATGTTGATCAGGTGCTGAAATGATAAGTTCTTCAGGATGAGCTTCAGAAGGTATAATTTCTCCAGTTCCCATTAGCTTGATTGATTCACTGGATGGAACTTCATCTAGCACATTTGGCAGCTACTCTCTTTGTGAACCGTTGGTCTCATCGAACCGCACATCCACTGTTTCAACCACTTTGTAATGAAAGAGATTGAAGACTCTGTAGGAGTGCGAATCCTTTCCATATCCAAGCATAAAACCCTCATGTGCTTTTGGTGCAAATTTTGAGGTGTGATGTGGGTCCTTGATCCAGCACCTTGCGCCAAATACTCTGAAGTAACTGACATTTGGCTTCTTGCCAGTAAGGAGCTCATAAGATGTCTTGTTCAGTAGCTTGTGAAGATAAACACGATTGATTGTATGGCATGCAGTATCAATGGCTTCGGGCCAGAATTTTCTTGGGGTCTTGTATTCATCTAGCATCGTTCTGGCCATCTCAATTAGTGTTCTGTTCTTGCGTTCGACGACGCCATTCTGCTGTGGCGTGTACGGGGCTGAGAATTCATGTGTGATGCCCAAGGTATCAAGATATGTATCAAGGCCAGTGTTCTTGAATTCAGTGCCATTGCCACTTCTGATGTGCTTTATCTTGGTGCCAAAATTTTTCATAGCTCGATTGGCGAAGCGTCTGAAGACATCCTACACTTCAGTCTTGTAAAGGATTATGTGCACCCAAGTATATCTAGAATAATCATCAACAATAACGAAGCCATAGAGGCAAGCAGTAGTAGTTAGAGTTGAGTAATGAGTGGGACCGAAAAGATCCATGTGAAGCAGTTCGAAGGGTCGAGTAGTGGTCATGATTGTCTTCGAGGGATGTTTGGCCCTCGTCATCTTCCCTGCTTCACAGGCACCGCATAAGTGGTCTTTCTTGAACTTGATGCCCTCGATGCCTATGACATGCTTCTTCTCAAGGGTGTGAAGGTTCCTCATGCCAGCATGTCCAAGCCTCCGATGCCAAAGCCAGCATTCTGAAGCCTTTGCTAGAAGACATACTGCAAGCTGTGGCCCTGCTAAGATATCTACCACGTACAAATCATCTTTTCGATACCCTTCAAACACTAGAGACTTGTGAGATTCCATTAGTACAAGGCAACGATATTTTCCAAACATTACGATCATGTTCAAATTGCAAAGCATTGAGACAGACATTAAGTTGAAGCCAAGGGATTCAACAAGCATGACTTTATCCATGTGTTGATCCCTTGAGATTGCAACTCTACCTAGACCCAATACCTTACTTTTACCAGTGTCAGCAAATGTGATATGGCTCTTGTCGGATGGACGTAAGGTTGAGTCCATAAGAAGACTTCTTTTGCCAGTCATGTGATTTGTACACCCACTGTCAATAATCCATTCTGAAGACGCTGGTGTCGTACCCTATAGTGCAGTTAGGGGGATAGGCTTCACCAAGAGCATTGTGAAGCAAAAACATTTGACGAACCAGTGGGTTATGAAAGCTTAGATCCAGGTTAGGACTAATAGGGAGAGTAGCAAGCGATTCAGGTACGAAGTACATAGTAAGACCATTTGGGCATTTGATCTTGCACCCTAAAAGATGTTTAAGGTCCCCAGCAATAGCGTCAGACGATTTTGGTTTTCTGCTCGAGACCTTTCCCTGCAAAAGAGAGTTAAGCCTTCTTAACCACCCACATCTTTAAGGGTGGCTTAGAAGCAATAAGTCTAAGTGCAGCATCAGAGAATTTTGGCTTTGAAGCCTTAGCAAACAGTCTTGTAGGCGGACAATAGTACTCATAAGAATAAGCAGAATAGTTCTTGGTCTTATGAACATGGCGGTTTGATGAACCGCTCTCATATTCATATGCCTGAGTATGGTTTCCCTGCAAAACATCTGCGTTAGTGCGACTCAGGTGAGTCCTCTGTCTGTATGAAGCCTTTGGTCTGAGGTTTGTCTTCTTCACGTGAGGTGTCATGATGACATTCATAGGAAGACTCTCCAGACACCTTTTCGGAACCCAGATCTTCTTCATAGGCGGTCCATTCCTGCAGTTAGTACTAATGTACCTGGCAAACACTTCACCATTCTGATTCTTAAACAGTATATAGTTTGCATCAAAGGATTCATCAATGATAATGGGGTTAGCACAAGTGAAACCAGTTAGATTGGATGGATCTGCTGAAGGTTCCTTTGCAGCAACCCACATGGTTTTGGGGTACTGCTCAGGTTTCCAGTAAGAGCCATCTGCATTCATTTTCCTTACGAACCCTACACCCTCTTTCCTAGGGTTTCGGTTCAGAATCTGCTTTTTCAGGACATCACATGGCGTCTGATGCCCTTTAAGACTTTTGTACATCCCTGTTTCAAGCAATGTCTTCAACCTAGCATTCTCATCAGCAATAGCGGTGGTATCCTCAGCTGAGGGGTTAGTTACCACATCAACAGTTGAAGATATTGCAACAGTAGTAGCAGTAGAACATTCAGCAACAGAAATAGCATTATCACGCTCAATGCATTTAAGACATGGTGGTTCAAATCCTTCCTGAGCGGGACTGATCTGTTTGGCGCGAAGTGACTCGTTTTCCGTTTGAAGATCTTCATGAACCGCTCTCAATTTCTCAAGATCTTGCTTCCTTTGAAGATAATCATAGGAAAGCTTTTCATGAGTTGTTGAGAGAGTTTCATGATGACTTTCAAGTTCCTGATACTTAACGTGAAGATTTTTTATGTCTTCAATTAAGGATTCAGATCGAGTCATTTCAGCACCTAACAGATCATCGCTTCTGTCTAATAGTTTTTGTATATGTTCCATAGCTTTCTATTGTTCAGTTGCAATTTTAGCAAGTGTTTTGTAGCTAGGTTTTGAACCACAATCAGAGTCATCGTCACTAGATGTTTGATAGTGAGTAGTGCGTGTGTTTACCTTGGCACCGCGTGCCATGAAGCAGTAGGTGGAAGTGGAGTAGTCCTTGTCATTTGCATCGGTGTTGGTGATGAAGTCATTGTCTTCAGTGTTGAAGATGGACTTGGCAACGTATGCTGTAGCCAGACTTGCGACGCCTGAGTCGGATTCCTCCTCAGACTCCACCTCCGCCTCCTCAGAAGCAGACTCCTCCTCTGAATCCATTTCCTTGCCAACAAATGCACGTGCCTTGCCAGATGAACTCTTCTTATGTGATGAAGACTTTGAGGAAGACTTGGAAAAAGACTTTGAGTATTTCTTCTTCTTCTTCTTGTCGTCAGAGTCATATTCCTTGCTCTTCTTCTTCTTTTTGTTCTCATTGTCCCACTGTGGACACTCAGAGATGAAGTGGCCAAGTTTCTTGCACTTGTGACATGTTTTCTTCTTGTAGTCATGAGCAGGAGCTTCATCATTCCTTGAACTTGATCGGGAAGACTTTCTGAAGCCTTTCTTCTTGGTGAATTTTTGGAACTTCTTGACAAGCATAGCAAGTTCCCTTCCAATGTCTTCAGGATCATCAGAACTGCTGTCAGATTCTTCTTCAGATGAGGAGACAGCTTTTGCCTTCAAGGCACGAGTTCGCCCATAGTTTGGACCGTAGATATCTCGTTTCTCCGAAAGCTGAAACTCACGTGTGTTGAGCCTCTCAAGTATGTCAGACGGATCGAGTGTCTTGAAATCATGACGTTCTTGAATCATCAGGGCCAGGATGTCAAACAAACTATCAAGTGATCTCAGCAGCGTCTTGACGACTTCGTGTTTGGTAATCTCAGTGGCGCCGAGGGCTTGAAGCTCATTTGTGATGTCAGTGAGTCGGTCAAATGTGTGTTGGACATTCTCATTCTCATTTCGCTTGAAGCGATTGAAGAGGTTGCGAAGGACACTGATTCTCTGATCTCTCTGGGTTGAGATGCCTTCATTGACCTTGGAGAGCCAGTCCTAGACCAGCTTGGATGTCTTCAAAGCACTCACACGGCCATACTGTCCTTTGGTCAGATGACCACAGATGATATTCTTGGCAGTAGAGTCCAGTTGAACGAATTTCTTGACATCAGCAGCAGTGACACCTTCTCCAGCCTTGGGAACGCCGTTCTCGACGACATGCCATAGGTCGACGTCAATGGCTTCAAGATGCATGCGCATCTTATTCTTCCAGTAGGGATATTCAGTTCCATCGAAGACGGGGCACGCAACGGAGACTTTAATTATCCCTGCAGTCGACATAGCTAAAACTCCAGGTGGTTAAACCGAATCACACAGAACAAGGGAGCACCTTGCTCTGATACCAATTGAAAGTGTGTTATATCGACTAGAGGGGGGTGAATAGGTGATTTTTATGAAAGTCTTCAGAACATGGGAGTTTTGAAGACAAACGATAAAATTAAACCTATTACCATGCAGCGGAAGGTAGACTACACTAGGCAAACCATAGTCAAGTATTCAATGAAGTGAAAGCACAAAGACTAATAGCAGCTAGGTAGTAAGGATCAGGTAGGAAGATATTGTGAAGCCAAACAGAACACGCAGTCACTCAGTGAAGACAAATGATAGAGCAAACATACAATGACTTCACAAGGAGGAACGGTAAGTAAAGTGAAGTGAAGATGAAACCAGTGACTCGTTGAAGACAATGATTTGTTGGACCAGTTCCAGTTGCTGTGACAACTGTACGTCTGGTTGGAGCGGCTAGGTACTTAAACTTTAGGACACATAGTCCCGGACACACAGTCCTGAACACGCAGCTCAGGACACCCAGTCCTCACCGTATTCTCCTTGAGCTAAGGTCACATAGACCTTGCCCAATCACTCTGGTAAGTCTTCAAGGTAGACTCCCAAACCTTCACAGACTTCGTTCACTAGAAATCCACAATGTCTCTTGGATGCTCAGAACGCGACGCCTAACCGGCTGAAGGATGCACAGTCCTCAAGTGTAATAAGTCTTCAGATCACACAGACAAGAAGACTTAAGTGATGCCCAATTCTCTCTGGCTCTGGTGGTTAGGGCTTTTATCCTCGCAAGGAATTCTCTCTCAAAGGCTTCGAGGTGGGTTGCTCTCAAACGACAAAAGCCGTACTTTCAATCTGAGCAGCCAACCGTTTATGGTTGTAGGGGGTGGGCTATATATAGCCACTTGGCAACCCGACCTGATTTGCCTGAAATGACCCTGGGTCACTAAGGAACTGACACGTGTTCCAACGGTCAGATTTCAAACTCACACGTCAACTTTACTTGGGCTACAAGCAAAGCTGACTTGTCCGACTCTGGACAAGATTCGCTCTCATAGTCTTCACTCGAAGACATAGGTTTTTGGTTTAGGCATCACTTCAGTCATTCTGACTGGTTCTCTTGGACCCCACTTAACAGTACGGCGGTTCCTATGACTCAACACAAAAGAAAAAGAACTACGAAAGATCTAAGTCTTCGAGCTCCATAGGCTTCATATAGTGTCTTCTCTTGTCATAGTCTTCAATGTGAATATCTTCATATACCACCTTTGACTTCAATGTCTTCATACAGTTTTAGGGGTCATCTCTGGTAGTAAAACCGAATCAATGAGGGACTTCTACCTGTGTTATCCTGCAATTCTCACAAACACATTAGTCCCTCAACTAGGTTTGTCGTCAATACTCCAAAACCAACTAGGGGTGGCACTAGATGCACTTACAATCTCCCCCTTTTTGGTGATTGATGACAAACTAGTTGAAGTTTTCAATGGGGAATATAATCTGTGAAATTGTAAAGGATAAGGAATTGTCTTCATAAGTTGCAAGGGCTCCCCCTGAAGATGTGCATATAAGTTAATTTGCTTTTGGAATGCAAATGCACATGGCAGGTGGTACTTGTGGAGATCCACTTCAACTTATGATGACAATCCACTATGCATGTGAAAGTATATGAATATAATGACATGCATAATGGAAAATGGACGTCTGTAGAATGAGCTAAGTGCGGAATTTATCGTCGCACATGCGGAATTTATCTTCGCAAAACAAGGTGGCAAATAAGTAGCAAACGACCATCTAGTTTAAGTGTTACAACTCATAAGAACCAAATGTAGCAAAAACGAGAGTTGTAAGCACGAAGCAAAATATAAGGCACCCGCCCATATGGACCCGCTTGAAGACTGTCAATCTCATATGCTTCTCCCCCTTTTGTCAGTAATGACCAAAAAGGTTTGAAGACATAGAGCCTCTACTCGTACCCATGAGGAGTAGGTGAAGTAGCAGGTTTGTTGGTGTTGTTTGGCGGTGCAGAAGAGCTTGGAGGTGCTGAAGGAGGTGGCGGTGAAGTAGCATCGTCTTCTTCCTCAATAATTCTTGCAGTCACTGTGGCAGCAGAGGAAGAGAATTCAGAGTCTTCAAGGGATGAAGTTCCTAGCAGCATAGCCCTTCGAGGAGGTGGGGAGTCAAACTTGAATCTCTCAGAGAAGCCATCCTCTTGAAGATCAGCTTCAGAACACATCATCGTGAGCCCTTTCCATGTGCGACGACAGGTTTCATGGGCAACGAAAGCATTCTTGGTGGCAAGATTTCGAGTGCGATTAACATCCACCAAGAGGCTTTTCATCTGACGCTTCAGCCAGTCATGATGCCTATCCTGTTTCTGATGTAGAGCCACAAGAAGCTCTCGGTCGTTGAGAACACGAGTGCGCTTCTTGGGTCTTGGAGCAGTGGCACTGTCAGTGGCTTCAGTGGAAGCAGGGTGTGGTGCACGTGTAGTGCTAGCCAAAGGATACACCCGAGAAACTGCTTCAATGCCTTCAACGTTCTGAGTAAAACTCTGATGGTCTGCATTCTGAAGACTTAGAGGTTGCTTGGCAGGCTCAGAATATATGGCTTCAGTAGACATGTCCACGTCAGGCAAGAAGATCTGATGGTTACGGGCTGAGGGCTGATACGAGATGGCGGAGTGTAGCTTGATCAGCCGCATGACCCAAGGGGCGTAGAACTTGAAACCAAACAGATCAATGCCTGATGCAGCAAGTTGGCGTATGAAGAAGTCATGTGCATTGAAGCATTTGCCATGAAGTATATAGAAGACCAAAGTCTTCATTGCACCCTGAAGCTTGGCATTTGGAGAGTGCCCTTTGATAGGCCAGAGAGTTCACCGGATGATGTGATAGATGGTTCTGGGCAGGTACTCAAGGTCTTCAACGAAGAACTCTGTGGGATACGCAGCATCTTGGGGCAATGGCTTCATCATGCTGAGCATTTGACTCATATCAGGTTTTGGCCGCTGAAAAATGCTCTCAATAGCTTCAGCATGCAGCTGACATCCTTGCTCGAAGAGATCGCCAGGAGTGGGCAAGCCAGTGAGCTCAGTGATGTCAAATGCATTGGCTTCGTGATGAATGTTGCCAGTCATCCACTCCAGGACCCAAGTCTTCGGATCTCTGCTGTACCCTTTGATGTGAAGTGTGGCATAGAATTGTAGCAGCAGCTCTTCATTCCAATGCTCTTCATCAGTAACAAACTGCAGCAGACCCACTTGCTTGAAGCAATCCAACGCTTCTTCTAGACAGGGAAGACCAGCTATACCTTCAACGTCAAGGCGCTTGTGTGGGAAGATGCGACCTTGGTTGTAAAGAATGCAAGAGTAATAGCTTCGCTAAGGATAGCTCCAGAACCGATCAGATGATATCCTTTCCCTTGAGTAGGGGTTCCTAGAGCTATTGAAGAACATGTTGTCTGCCCTGAAGCCATTGATGTTGAAGGAGCCAGGTGCTGATGCAGGACCTGGAAACCTTGGCAGTCTTGGAATTGGCTTCTGGACCTGAGGTCTGTGCTCAACATGATAGTTGAATTGGGGACCGGCAGCAGACTCAGGAACAGAAGTGACGGGATCAGTGGCTTCGCTGTCTTCTGAAGCTTTTGCTGAGGAGGGCTCCACATTAGCTTCATTGTTGGTTGTGGCAGCCTCAAGATTTTCATCCTCCACTTGACTAGCTGGAGGGTCGGTCACAGGCACGTTCTTCTGGAGAACTGCTTCTTGGTGGAACAGGGGAGTGGGATCTTGTGGTACTTCTTCTTCTGCGGCTGATGCAGCCGGAATGTCTTCAGCAGAGACTTGAGGCCTTGGACCTTTGTGAAGCCTGCGTAACACAGACGATGCCTGTGGAGTTGGAGTGGGCTGGGCCTCATAGTATTCTTCCTCTTGTGGGCGATCCGCCCATGAAGCATCCTGTGCAATTGGCGTCAGTGGACGACTAATGCTGATGAGTTCGCTGTTTTCAAACTGAGGAAGGACTGCATCATCTTCTACATTGTCATGATGACCAATGTCTTCAGCAGCGATGGGATCAGCTGCTGGAATGTCTTCAGCTTCAGGAGCCTCTGTGGAAGCAGGCTCATGAACTGTCAGTTGACGTTCTGCATCAGGATGAACCATAGAAATGGGTTCAACTATCAAGGGCTCTGTGGAAGCAGCCCGAGCTTTCTTGGTCTTCCTCTTCTTCTTGGAGGGGGGCAGTAGGAGAGGCTTCAGAGTGTTTCCTCTTCCTAGCTTCAGCCTCGGCAGTCCTTGTCTTCTTGAGCTCTGAAGCTGTTAACCGGCTTTTTGGCTTCGAGCCAGTCAGTCTAGTTGGGAAGACAATCGGAACTACTTCTTGCCTTGGTGCATCATTTTCAGCTGTAGCAGGCTTCTTCTTCTTCTTTGCGGCCATCCTGGGGTCGATGCCAGGACGCCCAAGCGCCTTGCGCTTCTCAGCCTCATTATAGGCTTGCACACATCTATCAGCCAGAGTCTTCATACGCTCACACAAACCCTGAGCTTTTGCACGCTTCTTCACAAAGGCTTCCTTGAGCTCGTGCATCATTGTCTTGAAGTCCTTCACTTCTTGCACGCTGAGCTTGGCCATATGCTTCTTGAACTGAGCCTTTTCATAGTCAATCTTCTGCTTCAGTTCAACAATGCGCTGGGCAATAGCAAGTTCTGAAGTAATGGCGCCTTGGAAGGCGACACTGAGGCCAATGGGTAGCTGCAGATCTTCAAAGCTGATGTTTGGCGTGTCAAACCACTCGTCAATGAAGTTGTGGATGATGGTGACATCAAAGAGAGGCAGATCATTGAAGATTTCTGCTTCTTCTTTGCTCTTGATGAGTTGCTCAAGAGCGTCATCTGCAAGATCTTCATCACTTGACAGATCAATGTCGTCGTTGCGCAGAATGGCAGCAACTGTTAGCTCTTGCCAGTGTGAGACAGAGGCATCTTGGCCTTCTGGGGTTTGGAGACGCGTGATAAGTCTTTAGACTGCACACTGTCTTCAGGAGGTGCAGTTGCCAATGGCTTCGCCCTTGAGATTTTTGGTGAAGGGGCCGGCTTTGAAGCTTTTGTCTTCTTCAACTGCTTTGGCTTTGGCTTTGTTGGATCCCGATCGTGGTGATACACATTCTCATAATATTGAAACCAAAAGATGCAAAGTTAATAATGATAGTGCAACTTATTTGTGGCACTGCCGTTTGGGTCATATTGGTATAAAGCGCATGAAAAAACTCCATGTTGATGGGCTTTTGGAATCACTTGATTATGAATCAGTTGATGCTTGCGAACCGTGCCTCATGGGCAAGATGACTAAGACTCCGTTCTTCGGAACAATGGAGCAAGCAACAAACTTATTGGAAATAATACATACTGATGTATGCAGTCCAATGAGTGTTGAGGCTCGCGGCAGGTATCGTTATTTTCTGACCTTCACAGATGATTTGAGCAGATATGGGTATATCCACTTGATGAAACATAAGTTTGAAATATTTGAAAAGTTCAGAGAATTTCAGAGTGAAGTGGAGAATCATCGTAACAAAAATAAAAGTTTCTACGATATGATCGCAGAAGTAAAATATTTGAGTTACGAGTTTGGCCTTCAGTTAAAAACAATGTGAAATAGTTTCACTACTCATGCCACCTGGAACACCACAGTGTAATGGTGTGTCCGAACGTCATAATCGTACTTTATTAGATATGGTGCGATCTATGATGTCTCTTACCGATCTACCACTATCGTTTTGGGGTTATGCATTAGAGATAGCTGCATTCACGTTAAATAGGGCACCATCTAAATCCGTTGAGACGACATCGTATGAACTATGGTTTGGCAAGAAACTTAAGCTGTCGTTTCTTAAAGTTTGAGGTTGCAATGCTTATGTGAAAAAGATTCAACTTGATAAGCTCAAACCCAAATCGGAGAAGTGCGTCTTCATAGGATACCCAAAAGAAAATGTTGGGTACACCTTCTATCACAGATCCGAAGGCAAGATATTCGTTGCTTTCAATGGATCCTTTCTAGAGAAGGAGTTTCTCTCGAAAGAAGTGAGTGGGAGGAAAGCAGAACTTGATGAGGTAACTGTACCTGCTCCCTTATTGGAAAGTAGTTCATCACAGAAATCTGTTCCTGTGACTACTACACCAATTAGTGAGGAAGCTAATGATGATGATCATGTAACTTCAGATCAAGTTACTACTGAACATCATAGGTAAACCAGAGTGAGATCCGCACCAGAGTGGTACGGTAATTGTAACGCCCCAGATGTAACTTACCCAATTTGTACTCCAACTCTTGCCGTTTTCGGCCTTAAGTTATTTTATTTTCTCGGGTTCGGGTCTTTGTCTCCATGTGTTGTTATCGTTGTCATGCATCTCATATCATGTCATCATGTGCATTGCAGTTGCATACGTGTTCATCTCATGCATTCGAGCATTTTCCCCGTTGTCCGTTTTGCATTCCGGCGCTTCGTTCTCCTCCGGTGGTCATTTCTACCTTTCTTTCGTGTGTGGGGATTAAACATTTCCGGATTGGACCGAGACTTGCCAAGTGGCCTTGGTTTACTACCGGTAGACCGCCTGTCAAGTTTCGTACCATTTGGACTTCGTTTGATACTCCAACGGTTAACCGAGGGACCGAAAAGGCCTCGTGTGTGTCGCAGCCCAACACCCCTCCAAGTTGGCCCAAAACCCACCTAAACCTGCTCCATCATCTAGAGCGTTCGATCACGATCGCGTGGCCGAAAACCGCACCTCATTTGGACTCTCCTAGCTCCCTCTATGCCTATTTAAAGTCCCCTCCCGAAAATTCCGGATCCAACAACCCTAACCCTAGTCGTCTTCCACCTCTCGCCGCCGGACACGTCCGATTCGAGCCGGACGTGTCCGACTTGTCCCGCCGCTGCCACGTGTCGCCGCCCCACTGGCCCGGCCGCATCTCCCAGCCGCCGGCCCGCAAGCCCGCCGTGGGCCCTCCCGGCCCAAGATCCCGCGTCGCTTCGCCCGCCTCCCCGCCGCCCGAACACCGCCCGCGCCGCCGCGCTCGCCTTCGTCGCCGGGACCCCGCCGCCACCGCGACCTCGCCGCTCCGGCGACTGCGCCACCCAGCACCACCGCGGCCGACCCGAGCCGGCGCCACCCCGTCCGCGCCCGGCACCGACCTCGCCGCTCCGGCCGCCCCCGACCTCCACCGCCATCCGGTCGGCCTCCTCTCTCCGGCGAGTTCCTCCGGTGAACAGTCCGACCGGCCAACCTCATACGACGTGCGCTGATCCAGATCCGGATGAACAGTAACCCTAGGTGGTTTTTCTTCTAAGTCCTGGGATTTTCAGATCCAAGTGCCCATGTTCATAGCACCGTATCTCCGCATCCGTAACTCCGATTCATGCATATAGCTCATAAACATGCCTACTTGAGTTATGTTTCAGCATGTGCCAGTTTTCACTAATTCTAAAAACTGATTGTGCTTTTGCTATGTTCGCGTGCTTGTTAGTAGATTTTCTGATCCCTTTTGGCTCAAGGTCACTAAGGGACTTTTGTTAAGCTATTTGAGTATCTCCATGCCATGTTTTACTTTGCCATGTTCAGGTCCTGTAGCATGTTGTTTTGTTGCTCCAAAGAGTGCTACTTGGTCTGAAATTCCAGACAAGTGTTAATTTCACTAAGTCTGAGATCTGTTTACCATATGCATTTTTTGCCATGCTTGTTTGAACCTGTTAATGGATGATTTGGCCGTAGCTCAGTGCTAGACTTTTGTTAAGCATCTTGTATGCATCCCTGCCATGTATTTTGTTGTCATGTTTGGGTGTTGTAGCATGTTCATCTCATTGCATTTAGATGGATACTTGCTGAAAATCATAGACCGGTGTCATATTTGAATCTCTTGCCATTTCCAAACCTTAACTCCGATTCCGGCGTTCTTTGTATCATTTTCAAGCGATTTCATCTCATCTTTCCAGTGGCACATTTGGTTTTCCAAGTTGAGGCCAGGTTCATGCATCCCTTGTCAAATCTTGCAAATGCATCCCGCATCGCATCCCGCATAGCATATCATCATTGCATCATATTGTTTGATCCTTGCACGTGGTTGATTGTATCCTTGTTGCTTGTTTGTCTTGTTTGGGTAGAGCCGGGAGACGAGTTCGCTAATGAGGAGCCCGTTGAGTTTGCTTTCGAGGATCCAGTCAACTCTGACAGCTTTGCAGGCAAGATGATCATACCCTCGAAATCACTACTATATTTGCTATGCTAGTTTGCTCGCTCTTTTGCTATGCCAATGCTACGATGCCTACCATTTGCTTTCAAGCCTCCCAAATTGCCATGTCAAACCTCTAACCCACCATGTCCTAGCAAACCGTTGATTGGCTATGTTACCGCTTTGTTCAGCGCCTCTTATAGTGTTGCTAGTTGCAGGTGAAGTTTGGGGGCCGTTCCTTGTTGGAACATTTATTTACTTGTTGGGATATCATTATATTGCCATGTTATCTTAATGCATCTATATACTTGGTAAAGGGTGGAAGGCTCGGCCTCTCGCCTAGTGTTTTGTTCCACTCTTGCCGCCCTAGTTTCCGTCATATCGGTGTTATGTTCCCGGATTTTTTGCGTTCCTTACGCGGTTGGGTTATAATGGGAACCCCTTGACAGTCCGCCCTGAATAAAACTCCTCCAGCAATGCCCAACCCTGGTTTTACCATTTGCCACCTAGCCTTTTCCCTTGGGTTACGCGGACTCAAGGGTCATCTTATTTTAACCCCCCCCCCCGGGCCAGTGCTCCTCTGAGTGTTGGTCCGAACTGAGCTGCCTGCGGGGCCACCTCAGGGCAACTTGAGGGTTGGTTTTACTCGTAGCTAGTCTCATCTGAGTGTGCCCTGAGAACGAGATATGTGCAGCTCCTATCGGGATTTGTCGGCACATTCGGGCGGTGTTGCTGGTCTTGTTTTAACCTGTCGAAATGTCTTGAAGAACCGAGATACCGAGTCTGATCGGAACGTCTCGGGAGAAGGTCTATTCCTTCGTTGACCGTGAGAGCTTGTCATGGGCTAAGTTGGGACTCCCCTGTAGGGATTTGAACTTTCGAAAGTCATGCCCGCGGTTATGGGCAGATGGGAATTTGTTAATGTCCGGTTGTAGATAACTTGAACCTTAAATTAATTAAAATGAATCAACCATGTGTGTTACCGTGATGGCCTCTTCTCGGTGGAGTCCGGGAAGTGGACACGGTGTTGGAATTATGCTTCTGCAGGTTGTCCTCTAGTTTCTCGCTCGCGCTTTGCCTCCTCTTCTCGCTCTCTTTTGCGAATAAGTTAGCCACCATATATGCTAGTCGCTTGCTGCAGCTCCACATATATTTACCTTACCCCTACCTATTAAGCTTAAATAGTCTTGATCGCGAGGATGCAAGATTGCTCAGTCCATGTGGCTCATAGATTACTATTACACCAGTTGCAGGTCCAGATGATTCCGCTCCAGGTGACACGCTCGAGCTCAAGTGGGAGTTCAACGAGGACTCTCAACGTTACTATGTTTCTTTTCTTGAGGATCAGTAGTGGTGCTCAGTTGGGGGTGATCGGGACCATGTCGCTGGTTGGATTGTCTTTTATTTTGGCGCCGTAGTCGGGCCATGAGTGTTTGGATGATGTATGTTATTTATGTACTTGATTGACGTGGCGAGTGTAAGCCAACTATGTTATCCCTTTTATTTATCTATATTACATGGGATGTTTGTGATGATTGCCTGACTTGCGACATATGCCTTCAATGCGATTATGCCTCTAAGTCATGCCTCGACACGTGGGAGATATAGTCGCATCGAGGGTGTTACAAGTTGGTAATCAGAGCCTTCCCCGACCTTAGGAGCCCCATTGCTTGATTGTTTTTAGCAGCCGAATTGTGTCTAGAAAAATCTTTTGAGTCATTTAGGAATTATATATCGGAGAGTTTAGGAATTCTTTTTACTTCTCAGTCTCCTCATCGCTCGGGAAAGGCATCCTGACATAGAGTTTTGACTCTTCTCTTCTCAAATTTCACTAAAAAAAATTTAGGATCACGCGGGTATCTTGGAATCATTCCGATGGTTTTATGATGAGAACATTGTCTTGGTGCCTCCTGTCAGGGGTTTTGTGGAAGTGTCCCGGGGAGTTGAGCTCTGAGGTGTTGTCGTCATAATTTTATCGTTGCAGTTCTGGAATACCTGAGTTTAGTACGCCGACATCGAAAATCTCTTTTATGTAGTTCGTTGGTGAGATAACCTCGACGCCACCCAGTACTGGGGCGGGAGTTCGGGAGTATCGCCATAACTTGTATAACGGATGCTTTTCGAAGGTTGAGGTAGATGGTTTTCGAAGGTTTCTTGGTTATGTGTTGAAGGATGGATACAGCTGGATGTAGGATTTGCTAGTTTGGGTGAGATATTATGCTTCCCCTGTATCCCCAACACCTGATTGCATAACCGGAAAGGTTCGGGAGTTTCATAGGTGGGAAATTTTGTAGCTCTAGTTCTTCTTCCACGGATATTGGTTTGAGATTGGGATTTCTTACCGATTATTCGTTCTTGAGCCGTACCTTGTTGATTTATTTCTCTACCTTAATTCTACGTGGCTTCTCAATTTATGGATATGTGACCATTTCAAGAGGAATGCATTCGTTCATTTTGTTCGTATGTCAAGACTATATGTTGCAATTTTCATTCTGTTGGATTCAACTTCATTTATCTGTCTATGTGCTAACGGTGGTCAACCTCTTCAGGATGGCTCCCGCTAAGAGCACCAGTCAGAATCAGAATCGAGATCCTCCACCACCTCCACCTCCTCTGGAGGCATGGCAAGCTGTGATGGCCGCAACCAATGCAAACACACAGTTGATCATGCAAATTCTCCAAGAGCGCAATCAAGGCAACCAAGGGAATCAAGACAACAATCAGAATCACTTTGCTACACTCAACCAGTTCCTTGCTAATGGGCCAAAGACTTTTAGCAATTGTGTTGAGGCTACCGATGCTGACGATTGGCTCGTGGATCTGTGCAAGCATTTCGAGTGCAGTAACATAAAGCCTGAGGATTTCGTCAAGTTCGCTTCCTTCCAACTCGAAGATCAAGCTGCAGAATGGTTTCAGCAGTACAAGGATTCCAGAGGTGGACGTGTGATCACTTGGGATGAATTCTATCAAGATTTCCGAGAACATCATATTCCTCAGAGCGTGGTTGAAAGCAAGCGTGAGGAATTCCGCAACCTGAAGCAAGGCTCTTTGTCTGTCTATGACTACAACAAGTTGTTTCAGAAGCTCGCCCGCTTTGCCAAGCAGGACGTCCCTGATGAGAAGAGCATGATATACCAATTCAGGGGTGGTCTCAGAGAAGAAATTCAGCTAGCTCTTGTCCTCTTTGAGCCCTTGAGGTACGATGAGTTCTACAACATGGCATTGAAGCAAGAGGCCGCTCAGTTGAGGTGTGATGCTTCCAAGAAGCGAGTCAGAGATGTTACTCCTTCTTCCTCTACTCAAGTGGCCAAGCAGCAGAAGTATTGGCTTCCTCCTCCTCCGTTCCGTCAGTCGTATCAGTAGAAGAGCAAAGGTGGCAGTGGTTCTTCCCACCCACCCAACCCTGGCTTTCAGAACAAGACTTCGTCTCAAGCTCCAAGATCGAGTGCTCCGTACCACCGTCCGCTTTCATAGGTCACGTGCAACAAGTGCCAACAGAAGGGTCACTATGCCAACAAGTGTCTCAACCAGAGGCGTCTTCCTCCTCCTCCTGTGAGATCGGCAAGTACAACTGTGGTCAAGCATAACCCCAAGCATGCCAAGGTCAACTTGATGAATGCAGCTCAGGTAGAGGACTCATCAGATGTCATCATGGGTAACCTTCATGTTAATGATATTCCCGCAAAAGTACTTTTTGACTCTGGTGCATCGCATTCCTTCATGTCATTCCCATTTGCATTGGAGAACAATTTTAGTACTAAGGCTTTACATAGAGCTATGCAAGTCGTCTCTCCGGCCAAGCGTCTGAGTTCTAGTATGATGATTCCGGATATTTTTATCATGATGGGTGATTTCAAGTTTCTGGCTTCTCCAATGGTTCTTGGTAACTCGGATATTGATCTTATTCTCGGGATGGATTGGCTTTCTAAGCACAAGGCTTAGCTTGATTGTGCAGCCAGGCAGATTCAATTGACTCATTCGTCTGAGGATGTAATTGTCTTTGCCGCTCGGGATAATACCATCCATCTGTTTTCTCTCAATGAGAAGGGTGAACTGGATGCTATCTCGCAAATTCCAGTCGTTTGCGAATATCAAGACGTCTTTCTAGAAGAGCTTCCAGGAATGCCTCCGCACCAGCCAGTTGAATTCATCATTGATCTTGAGCCCGGCACGGAACCTGTGTGCAAGCGTACTTACAAGCTCGGACCTGAAGAGTTGAAGGAGCTGAAGAAGCAACTCGATATTCAAGAGAAAATGGGTCTCATCCGGCCTAGTTCTTCTCCGTGGGGTTGTGGTGTTCTTTTTGTGAAGAAGAAGGCTGGAACGGACCGACTTTGTGTTGATTACCGTCCATTGAACAAGAAGACCATCAAGAACAAATACCCACTTCCCAACATCAATGATCTGTTCGAACAACTCAAAGGTGCTCAAGTATTCTCCAAGCTTGATCTTCGTATGGGTTATCATCAGATTCGAATCCGTGAGCAAGATATTCCCAAGACGGCTTTCAGGACAAGCTATAGTTCATATGAATACACTGTCATGTCTTTTGGCCTCGACAACGCTCCTCCGACTTTCTCTCGCATGATGAACTTCATCTTCAATGCCTACACCAATGACTTTGTTTTGGTCTATCTCGACGACATTCTGGTTTTCTCGAAGAACAAGGAAGATCATGCCAAGCACTTGCGTTTGGTTCTCGATAAGCTGAGGGAGCGTCAGTTCTACGCCAAGTTCTCCAAGTGCGAATTTTGGCTCGATGAGGTTCTTTGTCTTGGTCATATCATCTCTGCCAAGGGCATTGCCATGAATCCTGAGAAGGTGTCTGCAATTGTGAATTGGGAACCTCCTCAGAACGTGAAGCAACTCCATAGCTTCCTCGGTCTCGCAAGCTATTGCCGAAGATTCGTTGAAAACTTTTCTAAGATCGCGAAGCCTCTCTCAAATCTTCTCCGGAAGCACGTCAAGTACGTTTGGCCTCCGGAGTGTGACATTGCTTTCAACACTTTGAAAGAGAAATTGATCACTGCTCCAGTTCTGACTCCGCCTGATGAATCCAAGCCGTATGAGGTCTTTTGTGATGCCTCTCTCCAAGGTCTTGGCGCAGTGTTGATGCAAGAGAAGAAAGTTGTTGCTTATACATCTCACCAATTGAAGCCTAATGAGAAGAACTACCCCACTCATGATCTCGAGTTGGCGGCAGTTGTGCATGCTCTTTTGACTTGGAGACATCTTCTATTGGGAAGAAAAGTGGACATTTTCACTGATCACAAGAGTCTCAAGTACATCTTCACCCAGCCTAATCTCAACCTCAGGAAAACTCGATGGGTCGAAATGATTCAAGAGTATAATTCGAGTATCGAGTATACTCCAGGCAAGGCCAATGTGATTGCTAACGCATTGAGCAGAAAGGCTTATTGCAACAGCCTGATTCTCAAGCCTTATCAACCCGAGCTTTGTGAAGCTTCCCGCAAACTTAATCTGCAAGTTGTTCCTCAAGGTTTCCTCGCCAACCTTCAAGTCTCTCCTACCTTGGAAGAACAGACTCACCAAGCCCAGCTTCTTGATGCTATGGTGAAAAAGGTGAAGATTGGGATTGCCAAGAGTCAACCCAAGTACAAGTGCTACCACCTTGATGACAAGGATACTCTCTTCTTCGAGGATCATATTGTCGTGCCCAAAGGTGACCTCCGTAAAGTGATCATGAACGAGGCTCACAATTCTCTCCTCTCCATCCACCCTGGGAGTACGAAGATGTATCAGGATCTCAAGCAAGCTTATTGGTGGACTCGAATGAAGCGCGAGATTGCTCAATTCGTGAATGAATGTGATGTCTGCAGAAGAGTGAAGGCAGAACACCAAAGACCAGCTGGTCTCCTCCAACCTCTTGCCATTCCAGAATGGAAGTTTGACCACATTGAAATGGACTTCATGACTGGGTTTCCAAAGTCCAAACGTGGCAATGATGCTATATTCGTTGTCATTGACAAACTCACCAAAGTGGCTCACTTTCTGCCTATCAAAGAGTCGATCACTGCAGCTCAATTGGCGGAACTCTATACCTCTCGAATTGTCTCTCTGCACGGTATCCCTCAAGTGATCTCTTCAGACCGTGGCAGTATCTTTACCTCCAAGTTTTGGGATTCTTTTCAGAAGGCCGTGGGCACCAACATCCGCTTCAGCACAACTTTCCATCCTCAAACTAGCGGTCAAGTCGAGTGTGTCAACCAGATTCTTGAAGATATGCTCAGGGCTTGTGTGATCTCCTTCGGCATGAAGTGGGAGGATTGTCTTCCTTATGCTGAATTCTCCTATAACAACAGTTTTCAAGCTAGTTCGGGCAAGGCCCCATTTGAAATTCTGTATGGCAGGAAGTGCCATACCCCTCTCAACTGGTCTGAAACCGGTGAACGTCAGCTTTTGGGAAATGACTTAATCACAGAGGCAGAAGAAATGTGCAAAGTCATTCGTGATAACCTCAAAGCAGCCCAATCCCGCCAGAAGAGCTACTATGATAGTAAGCACCGTGATTTGGCTTTCGAGATCGGAGATCACGTTTACTCCTGTGAAAGGTACTTGTCGCTTCGGTATTAAAGGGAAGCTTGCCCCCAGATACGTGGGACTTTTCAAGATTGTCAGCAAGAGAGGCGATCTCGCCTATCAACTCGAGCTTACATCGAACTTTGCAAATGTTCATGATGTGTTCCATGTCTCTCAGCTTCGAAAGTGCTTCAAGACTCCTGACCGCACCGTCAACTTCGAGGACATTGAGCTCCAAGAAGATATCTCCTATCGTGAGCACCCAGTTGCTATTCTTGAAGAGACTGAACGCAAGACTCGCAACAAGTCAATCAAATTTCTCAAAGTCAAGTGGTCACACCATTCCGACTGTGAAGCTACATGGGAACACGAGGATCACCTCCGTTCTGAATACCCGGCGTTCTTTCAGTCCTAGATCTCGGGACGAGATCCTTTCGTAGTGGTGGAGTGTTGTAACGGCCCGGATGTAACTTACCCAATTTGTACTCCAACTCTTGCCGTTTCCGGCATTAAGTTATTTTATTTTCTCGGGTTCGGGTCTTTGTCTCCGTGTCTTGTTATCGTTGTCATGCATCTCATATCATGTCATCATGTGCATTGCAGTTGCATACGTGTTCATCTCATGCATTCGAGCATTTTCCCCGTTGTCCGTTTTGCATTCCGGCGCTTCGTTCTCCTCCGGTGGTCATTTCTACCTTTCTTTCGTGTGTGGGGATTAAACATTTCCGGATTGGACCGAGACTTGCTACGTGGCCTTGGTTTACTACCGGTAGACCGCCTGTCAAGTTTCGTACCATTTGGACTTCGTTTGATACTCCAACGGTTAACCGAGGGACCGAAAAGGCCTCGAGTGTGTTGCAGCCCAACACCCCTCCAAGTTGGCCCAAAACCCACCTAAACCTGCTCCATCATCTAGAGCGTTCGATCACGATCACGTGGCCGAAAACTGCACCTCATTTGGACTCTCCTAGCTCCCTCTATGCCTATTTAATGTCCCCTCCTGAAAATTCTGGATCCAACCACCCTAACCCTAGTCGTCTTCCACCTCTCGCCGCCGGACACGTCCGATTCGAGCCGGACATGTCCGACTTGTCCCGCCGCCGCCACGTGTCGCCGCCCCACTGGCCCGGCCGCATCTCCCCACCGCCGGCCCGCAAGCCCGCCGCGGGCCCTCCCGGCCCGAGATCCCGCGCCGCTTCGCCCGCCTACCCGCCGCCCGAGCGCCGCCCGCGCCGCCGCGCTCGCCTTCGTTGCTGGGACCCCGCTGCCACCGCGACCTTGCCGCTCCGGCGACCGCGCCACCCCGCACCACCGCGGCCGACCCGAGCCGGCGCCACCCCGTGCGCGCCCGGCGCCGACCTCGCCGCTCCGGCCGCCCCCGACCTCCACCGCTGTCCGGTCGGCCTCCTCTCTCCGGCGAGTTCCTCCGGTGAACAGTCCGGCCGGCCAACCTCGTACGACGTGCGCCGATCCAGATCCGGATGAACAGTAACCCTACGTGGTTTTTCTTCTAAGTCCTGGGATTTTCAGATCCAAGTGCCCATGTTCATAGCATCGTATCTCCGCATCCGTAACCCCGATTCATGCATATAGCATATAAAAATGTTCGTCTCAGAGAGTACATAATTTCATTCCATTGCATCATTTTCATTTGAGTTCATCTTGATGCCGGAAATGCTGTTAGAAGAGGGCTACTTGAGTTAATTGTTAGATCTGCTACTCCGGTTAGCTTTTTATCATTTTTGCCATGGTTAATGTGTGCATGATATGCCCTGATGCTCTACATATGTTTTGTTAAGGGTTTTGTCATATTTCCATAGGTGCAACCCATGTATTTTTGTGATGTGTGTGGTGCCTAGTGCAAGCTTGCAAAGTGGTGCACTTGGTAATTCTGTTTTCAGGGACTTAGCATTTCCACTAAGTCCTTGAGCTGTTTCTCTCATGTTGTCATATGTTCATGTTGTTTCCTAGTGATCCGTGCCTCTTTTGAGGATGATCAGTAAGGGTGTTTTATTGATCTTGTAGTGCTCTATCCATCCATGTCTTTTTTTGCAATTATGGAGCACCCTAGCTTAAGTCAATCGAGCTCTGCAATTTTGCCGATGATGTTGTAGTTGATCCGTGCATGCTATACTATTGTTCTTGCCATGTCTAGCTTGCATTTTGTGTGTTCTTGATAGATGTATGCTTAGCTTATCATGACTTGTTCCGTAGTGAGTGCATCGAGCTCGTAAACATGCCTACTTGAGTTATGTTTCAGCATGTGCCAGTTTTCACAAAGTCTAAAAACTGATTGTGCTTTTGCTATGTTCGCGTGCTTGTTAGTAGATTTTCTGATCCCTTTTGGCTCAAGGTCACTAAGGGACTTTTGTTAAGCTATTTGAGTAGCTCCATGCCATGTTTACTTTGCCATGTTCAGGTCCTGTAGCATGTTGTTTTGTTGCTCCGAAGAGTGCTACTTGGTCTGAAATTCCAGACAAGTGTTAATTTCACTAAGTCTGAGATCTGTTTACCATATGCATTTTTTGCCATGCTTGTTTGAACCTGTTAATGGATGATTTGGCCGTAGCTCAGTGCTAGAATTTTGTTAAGCATCTTGTATGCATCCCTGCCATGTATTTTGTTGTCATGTTTGGGTGCCGTAGCATGTTCATCTCATTGCATTTAGATGGCTACTTGCTGTAAATCGCAGACCGGTGTCATATTTGAATCACTTGCCATTTCCAAACCGTAACTCCGATTTCGGCGTTCTTTATATCGTTTTCAAGCGATTTCATCTCATCTTTCCAGTGGCACATTTGGTTTTCCAAGTTGAGGCCAGGTTCATGCATCCCTTGTCAAATCTTGCATATGCATCCCGCATCGCATCCTGCATAGCATATCATCATTGCATCATATTGTTTGATCCTTGCACGTGGTTGATTGTATCCTTGTTGCTTGTTTGTCTTGTTTGGGTAGAGTCGGGAGACGAGTTCGCTAACGAGGAGCCCGTTGAGTTTGCTTTCGAGGATCCAGTCAACTCTGACAGCTTTGCAGGCAAGATGATCATACCCTCGAAATCACTACTATATTTGCTATGCTAGTTTGCTCGCTCTTTTGCTATGCCAATGCTATGATGCCAACCATTTGCTTTCAAGCCTCCCAAATTGCCATGTCAAACCTCTAACCCACCATGTCCTAGCAAACCGTTGATTGGCTATGTTACCGCTTTGCTCAGCCCCTCTTATAGCGTTGCTAGTTGCAGGTGAAGTTTGGAAGCCGTTCCTTGTTGGAACATTTATTTACTTGTTGGGATATCATTATATTGCCATGTTATCTTAATGCATCTATATACTTGGTAAAGGGTGGAAGGCTCGGCCTCTCGCCTAGTGTTTTGTTCCACTCTTGCCACCCTAGTTTCCATCATATCGGTGTTATGTTCCCAGATTTTTTGCGTTCCTTACGCGGTTGGGTTATAATGGGAACCCCTTGCCAGTCCGCCTTGAATAAAACTCCTCCAGCAATGCCCAACCTTGGTTTTACCATTTGCCACCTAGCCTTTTCCCTTGGGTTACGCGGACTCAAGGGTCATCTTATTTTAACCCCCCCCCCCCGGGCCAGTGCTCCTCTGAGTGTTGGTCCGAACTGAGCTGCCTGCGGGGCCACCTCGGGGCAACTTGAGGGTTGGTTTTTCTCGTAGCTAGTCTCATATGAGTGTGCCCTGAGAACGAGATATGTGCAGCTCCTATCGGGATTTGTCGGCACATTTGGGCGGTGTTGCTGGTCTTGTTTTAACCTGTCGAAATGTCTTGAAGAACCGAGATACCGAGTCTGATCGAAACGTCTCTGGAGAAGGTCTATTCCTTTGTTGACCGTGAGAGCTTGTCATGGGCTAAGTTGGGACTCCCCTGCAGGGATTTGAACTTTCGAAAGTCGTGCCCGCGGTTATGGGCAGATGGGAATTTGTTAATGTCCGGTTGTAGATAACTTGAACCTTAAATTAATTAAAATGAATCAACCGTGTATGTTACCGTGATGGCCTCTTCTGGGCGGAGTCCGGGAAGTGGACACTGTGTTGGAATTATGCTTGCACAGGTTGTCCTCTAGTTTCTCGCTCGCGCTTTGCCTCCTCTTCTCGCTCTCTTTTGCAAATAAGTTAGCCACCATATATGCTAGTCGCTTGCTGCAGCTCCACATATATTTACCTTACCCCTACCTATTAAGCTTAAATAGTCTTGATCGCCAGGGTGCGAGATTGCTGAGTCCCTGTGGCTCACAGATTACTATTACACCAGTTGCAGGTCCAGATGATTCTGCTCCAGGTGACGCGCTCGAGCTCAAGTGGGAGTTCGACGAGGACTCTCAATGTTACTATGTTTCTTTTCCTGAGGATCAGTAGTGGTGCCCAGTTGGGGGTGATCGGGACCATGTCGCTGGTTGGGTTGTCTTTTATTTTGGCACCGTAGTCGGGCCATGAGTGTTTGGATGATGTATGTTATTTATGCACTTGATTGACGTGGCGAGTGTAAGCCAACTATGTTATCCCTTTTATTTATCTATATTACATGGGATGTTTGTGATGATTGCCTGACTTGCGACATATGCCTTCAATGTGATTATGCCTCTAAGTCGTGCCTCGACACGTGGGAGATATAGTCGCATCGAGGGTGTTACAAGTTGGTAATCAGAGCCTTCCCCGACCTTAGGAGCCCCATTGCTTGATCGTTTTTAGCAGCCGAATTGTGTCTTGAAAAATCTTTTGAGTCATTTAGGAATTATATATCGGAGAGTTTAGGAATTCTTTTTACTTCCCAGTCTCCTCATCGCTCTGGTAAGGCATCCTGACATAGAGTTTTGACTCTTCTCTTCTCAAATTTCACTAAAAAAATTTAGGATCACACGGGTATCTTGGAATCGTTCCGATGGTTTTATGATGAGAACATTGTCTTGGTGCCTCCTGTCAGGGGTTTTGTGGAAGTGTCCCGGGGAGTTGAGCTCTGAGGTGTTGTCGTCATAATTTTATCGTTGCAGTGCTGGAATACCTGAGTTTAGTACGCCGACATCGAAAATCTCTTTTATGCAGTTCGTTGGTGAGATAACCTCGACGCCACCCAGTACTGGGGCGGGAGTTCGGGAGTATCGCCATAACTTGTATAACGGATGCTTTTCGAAGGTTGAGGTAGATGGTTTCCGAAGGTTTCTTGGTTATGTGTTGAAGGATGGATACAGCTGGATGTAGGATTTGTTAGTTTGGGTGAGATATTATGCTTCCCCTGTATCCCCAACAACTGATTGCATAACTGGAAAGGTTCGGGAGTTTCATAGGTGGGAATTCTTGTAGCTCTAGTTCTTCTTCCACGGATATTGGTTTGAGATTGGGATTTCTTACCGATTATTCGTTCTTGAGTCGTACCTTGTTGATTTATTTCTCTACCTTAATTCTACGTGGCTTCTCAATTTATGGATATGTGACCATTTCAAGAGGAATGCATTCGTTCATTTTGTTCGGATGTGAAGACTATATGTTGCAATTTTCATTCTGTTGGATTCAGCTTCATTTATCTGTCTATGTGCTAACGGTGGTCAACCTCTTCAGGATGGCTCCCGCTAAGAGCACCAGTCAGAATCAGAATCAAGATCCGCCACCACCTCCACCTCCTCTGGAGGCATGGCAAGCTGTGATGGCCGCAACCAATGCAAACACACAGTTGATCATGCAAATTCTCCAAGAGCGCAATCAAGGCAACCAAGGGAATCAAGACAACAATCAGAATCACTTTGCTACACTCAACCAGTTCCTTGCTAATGGGCCAAAGACTTTTAGCAATTGTGTTGAGGCTACCGATGCTGATGATTGGCTCGTGGATCTGTGCAAGCATTTCGAGTGCAGTAACATCAGGCCTGAGGATTTCGTCAAGTTCGCTTCCTTCCAACTCAAAGATCAAGCTGCAGAATGGTTTCAGCAGTACAAGGATTCCAGAGGTGGACGTGTGATCACTTGGGATGAATTCTATCAAGATTTCCGAGCACATCATATTCCTCAGAGCGTGGTTGAAAGCAAGCGTGAGGAATTCCGCAACCTGAAGCAAGGCTCTTTGTCTGTCTATGACTACAACAAGTTGTTTCAGAAGCTCGCCCGCTTTGCCAAGCAGGACGTCCCTGATGAGAAGAATATACCAGTTCAGGGGTGGTCTCAGAGAAGAAATTCAGCTAGCTCTTGTCCTCTTTGAGCCCTTGAGGTACGATGAGTTCTACAACATGGCATTGAAGCAAGAGGCCGCTCAGTTGAGGTGTGATGCTTCCAAGAAGCGAGTCAGAGATGTTACTCCTTCTTCCTCTACTCAAGTGGCCAAGCAACAGAAGTATTGGCTTCCTCCTCCTCCGTTCCGTCAGTCGTATCAGCAGAAGAGCAAAGGTGGCAGTGGTTCTTCCCACCCACCCAACCCTGGCTTCCAGAACATGACTTCGTCTCAAGCTCCAAGATCGAGTGCTCTGTACCACCGTCCGCTTTCAGAGGTCACGTGCAACAAGTGCCAACAGAAGGGTCACTATGCCAACAAGTGTCTCAACCAGAGGCGTCTTCCTCCTCCTCCTGTGAGATCGGCAAGTACAGCTGTGGTCAAGCATAATCCCAAGCATGACAAGGTCAACTTGATGAATGCAGCTCAGGCAGAGGACTCATCAGATGTCATCATGGGTAACCTTCATGTTAATGATATTCCCGCAAAAGTACTTTTTGACTCTGGTGCATCGCATTCCTTCATGTCATTCCCATTTGCATTGGAGAACAATTTTAGTACTAAGGCTTTACCTAGAGCTATGCAAGTCGTCTCTCCGGCCAAGCGTCTAAGTTCTAGTCTGATGATTCCGGATATTTTTATCATGATGGGTGATTTCAAGTTTCTGGCTTCTCCAATGGTTCTTGGTAACTCGGATATTGATCTTATTCTCGGGATGGATTGGCTTTCTAAGCACAAGGCTTAGCTTGATTGTGCAGCCAGGTAGATTCAATTGACTCATTCGTCTGAGGATGTAATTGTCTTTGCCGCTCGGGATAATACCATCCATCTGTTTTCTCTCAATGAGAAGGGTGAACTGGATGCTATCTCGCAAATTCCAGTCGTTTGCGAATATCAAGACGTCTTTCCAGAAGAGCTTCCAGGAATGCCTCCACACTGGCCAGTTGAATTCGTCATTGATCTTGAGCCCGGCACGGAACCTGTGTGCAAGCGTACTTACAAGCTCGGACCTGAAGAGTTGAAGGAGCTGAAGAAGCAACTCGATATTCAAGAGAAAATGGGTCTCATCCGGCCTAGTTCTTCTCCGTGGGGTTGTGGTGTTCTTTTTGTGAAGAAGAAGGATGGAACGGACCAACTTTGTGTTGATTACCGTCCATTGAACAAGAAGACCATCAAGAACAAATACCCACTTCCCAACATCAATGATCTGTTCGAACAACTCAAAGGTGCTCAAGTATTCTCCAAGCTTGATCTCCGTATGGGTTATCATCAGATTCGAATCCGTGAGCAAGATATTCCCAAGACGGCTTTCAGGACAAGCTATAGTTCATATGAATACACTGTCATGTCTTTTGGCCTCGTCAACGCTCCTCCGACTTTCTCTCGCATGATGAACTTCATCTTCAATGCCTACACCAATGACTTTGTTTTGGTCTATCTCGACGACATTCTGGTTTTCTCGAAGAACAAGGAAGATCATGCCAAGCACTTGCGTTTGGTTCTCGATAAGCTGAGGGAGCGTCAGTTCTACGCCAAGTTCTCCAAGTGCGAATTTTGGCTCGATGAGGTTCTTTGTCTTGGTCATATCATCTCTGCCAAGGGCATTGCCATGAATCCTGAGAAGGTGTCTGCAATTGTGAATTGGGAACCTCCTCAGAACGTGAAGCAACTCCATAGCTTCCTCGGTCTCGCAAGCTATTGCCGAAGATTCGTTGAAAACTTTTCTAAGATCGTGAAGCCTCTCTCAAATCTTCTCCGGAAGCACGTCAAGTACGTTTAGCCTCCGAAGTGTGACATTGCTTTCAACACTTTGAAAGAGAAATTGATCACTGCTCCAGTTCTGACTCCGCCTGATGAATCCAAGCCGTATGAGGTCTTTTGTGATGCCTCTCTCCAAGGTCTTGGCGCAGTGTTGATGCAAGAGAAGAAAGTTGTTGCTTATACATCTCACCAATTGAAGCCTAATGAGAAGAACTACCCCACTCATGATCTCGAGTTGGCGGCAGTTGTGCATGCTCTTTTGACTTGGAGACATCTTCTATTGGGAAGAAAAGTGGACATTTTCACTGATCACAAGAGTCTCAAGTACATCTTCACCCAGCCTAATCTCAACCTCAGGCAAACTCGATGGGTCGAAATGATTCAAGAGTATAATCCGAGTATCGAGTATACTCCAGGCAAGGCCAATGTGATTGCTAACGCATTGAGCAGAAAGGCTTATTGCAACAGCCTGATTCTCAAGCCTTATCAACCCGAGCTTTGTGAAGCTTCCCGCAAACTTAATCTGCAAGTTGTTCCTCAAGGTTTCCTCGCCAACCTTCAAGTCTCTCCTACCTTGGAAGAACAGACTCACCAAGCCCAGCTTCTTGATGCTATGGTGAAAAAGGTGAAGATTGGGATTGCCAAGAGTCAACCCAAGTACAAGTGCTACCACCTTGATGACAAGGATACTCTCTTCTTCGAGGATCATATTGTCGTGCCCAAAGGTGACCTCCGTAAAGTGATCATGAACGAGGCTCACAATTCTCTCCTCTCCATCCACCCTGGGAGTACGAAGATGTATCAGGATCTCAAGCAAGCTTATTGGTGGACTCGAATGAAGCGCGAGATTGCTCAATTCGTGAATGAATGTGATGTCTGCAGAAGAGTGAAGGCAGAACACCAAAGACCAGCTGGTCTCCTCCAACCTCTTGCCATTCCAGAATGGAAGTTTGACCACATTGAAATGGACTTCATGACTGGGTTTCCAAAGTCCAAACGTGGCAATGATGCTATATTCGTTGTCATTGACAAACTCACCAAAGTGGCTCACTTTCTGCCTATCAAAGAGTCGATCACTGCAGCTCAATTGGCGGAACTCTATACCTCTCGAATTGTCTCTCTGCACGGTATCCCTCAAGTGATCTCTTCAGACCGTGGCAGTATCTTTACCTCCAAGTTTTGGGATTCTTTTCAGAAGGCCGTGGGCACCAACATCCGCTTCAGCACAGCTTTCCATCCTCAAACTAGCGGTCAAGTCGAGTGTGTCAACCAGATTCTTGAAGATATGCTCAGGGCTTGTGTGATCTCCTTCGGCATGAAGTGGGAGGATTGTCTTCCTTATGCTGAATTCTCCTATAACAACAGTTTTCAAGCTAGTTCGGGCAAGGCCCCATTTGAAATTCTGTATGGCAGGAAGTGCCGTACCCCTCTCAACTGGTCTAAAACCGGTGAACGTCAGCTTTTGGGAAATGACTTAATCACAGAGGCAGAAGAAATGTGCAAAGTCATTCGTGATAACCTCAAAGCAGCCCAATCCCGCCAGAAGAGCTACTGTGATAGTAAGCACCGTGATTTGGCTTTCGAGATCGGAGATCATGTTTACTCCTGTGAAAGGTACTCGTCACTTCGGTATTAAAGGGAAGCTTGCCCCCAGATACGT
Organism: Triticum dicoccoides; assembly: GCF_002162155.2. Classification (NCBI taxonomy): domain Eukaryota; kingdom Viridiplantae; phylum Streptophyta; class Magnoliopsida; order Poales; family Poaceae; genus Triticum; species Triticum dicoccoides. The sequence goes on from NC_041386.1 coordinate 467,264,193, forward strand.
GGGACCTTTCAAGATTGTCAGCAAGAGAGGCGATCTCGCCTATCAACTCGAGCTTCCTACAAACTTTGCAAATGTTCATGATGTGTTCCATGTCTCTCAGCTTCAAAAGTGCTTCAAGACTCCTGACCGCACCGTCAACTTCGAGGACATTGAGCTCCAAGAAGATCTCTCCTATCGTGAGCACCCAGTTGCTATTCTTGAAGAGACTGAACGCAAGACTCGCAACAAGTCAATCAAATTTCTCAAAGTCAAGTGGTCACACCATTCCGACTGTGAAGCTACATGGGAACACGAGGATCACCTCCGTTCTGAATACCTGGCATTCTTTCAGTCCTAGATCTCGGGACGAGATCCTTTCGTAATGGTGGAGTGTTGTAACGGCCCGGATGTAACTTACCCAATTTGTACTCCAACTCTTGCCGTTTCCGGCATTAAGTTATTTTATTTTCTCGGGTTCGGGTCTTTGTCTCCATGTGTTGTTATGGTTGTCATGCATCTCATATCATGTCATCATGTGCATTGCAGTTGCATACGTGTTCATCTCATGCATTCGAGCATTTTCCCCGTTGTCCGTTTTGCATTCCGGCGCTTCGTTCTCCTCCGGTGGTCATTTCTACCTTTCTTTCGTGTGTGGGGATTAAACATTTCCGGATTGGACCGAGACTTGCTAAGTGGCCTTGGTTTACTACCGGTAGACCGCCTGTCAAGTTTCGTACCATTTGGACTTCGTTTGATACTCCAACGGTTAACCGAGGGACCAAAAAGGCCTCGTGTGTGTTGCAGCCCAACACCCCTCCAAGTTGGCCCAAAACCCACCTAAACCTGCTCCATCATCTAGAGCGTTCGATCACGATCGCGTGGCTGAAAACCGCACCTCATTTGGACTCTTCTAGCTCCCTCTATGCCTATTTAAAGTCCCCTCCTGAAAGTTCTGGATCCAACCACCCTAACCCTAGTCGTCTTCCACCTCTCGCCGCCGGACACGTAGGATTCGAGCCGGACGTGTCCGACTTGTCCCGCCACCGCCACGTGTCGCCGCCCCACTGGCCCGGCCGCATCTCCTAGCCGCCGGCCCGCAAGCCCGCCGCCGGCCCGCAAGCCCGCCGCCGGCCCTCCCGGCCCGAGATCCCGCGCCGCTTCTCCCGCCTCCCTGCCGCCCGAGCGCCGCCCGCGCCGTCGCGCTCGCCTTCATCGCTGGGACCCCGCCGCCACCGCGACCTCGCCGCTCCGGCGACCGCGCCACCCAGCACCACCACGGCCGACCCGAGCCGGCGCCACCCCGTGCGCGCCCGGCGCCGACCTCGCCGCTCCGGCCGCCCCCGACCTCCACCGCCGTCCGGTCGGCCTCCTCTCTCCGGCGAGTTCCTCTGGTGAACAGTCCGGCCGGCCAACCTCGTACGGCGTGCGCCGATCCAGATCCGGATGAACAGTAACCCTAGGTGGTTTTTCTTCTAAGTCCTGGGATTTTCAGATCCAAGTGCCCATGTCCATAGCATTGTATCTCCACATCCGTAACTCTGATTCATGCATATAGCATATAAAAATGTTCGCCTCAGAGAGTACATAATTTCATTCCATTGCATCATTTTCATTTGGGTTCATCTTGATGCCCTAAATGCTGTTAGAAGAGGGCTACTTGAGTTAATTGTCAGATCTGCTACTCCGTTTAGCTTTTTATCATTTTTGCCATGGTTAATGTGTGCATGATATGCCCTGATGCTCTACATATGTTTTGTTAAGGGTTTTGTCATATTTCCATAGGTGCAACCCATGTATTTTTGTGATGTGTGTGGTGCCTAGTGCAAGCTTGCAAAGTGGTGCACTTGGTAATTCTGTTTTCAGGGACTTAGCATTTCCACTAAGTCCTTGAGCTGTTTCTCTCATGTTGTCATATGTTCATGTTGTTTCCTAGTGATCCATGCCTCTTTTGAGGATGATCAGTAAGGGTGTTTTATTGATCTTGTAGTGCTCTATCCATCCATGTCTTTTTTTGCAATTATGGAGCACCCTAGCTTAAGTCAATCGAGCTCTACTTTTACTACTTTGTGAATCTGGGCAGATTGTCAACTTGTTTGCAATTTTGCCGATGATGTTGTAGTTGATCCGTGCATGCTATACTATTGTTCTTGCCATGTCTAGCTTGCATTTTTGTGTGTTCTTGATAGATGTATGCTTAGTTTATCATGACTTGTTCCGTAGTGAGTGCATCGAGCTCATAAACATGCCTACTTGAGTTATGTTTCAGCATGTGCCAGTTTTCACTAAGTCTAAAAACTGATTGTGCTTTTGCTATGTTCGCGTGCTTGTTAGTAGATTTTCTGATCCCTTTTGGCTCAAGGTCACTAAGGGACTTTTGTTAAGCTATTTGAGTAGCTCCATGCCATGTTTACTTTGCCATGTTCAGGTCCTGTAGCATGTTGTTTTGTTGCTCCGAAGAGTGCTACTTGGTCTGAAATTCCAGACAAGTGTTAATTTCACTAAGTCTGAGATCTGTTTACCATATGCATTTTTTGCCATGCTTGTTTGAACCTGTTAATGGATGATTTGGCCGTAGCTCAGTGCTAGACTTTTGTTAAGCATCTTGTATGCATCCCTGCCATGTATTTTGTTGTCATGTTTGGGTGCTGTAGCATGTTCATCTCATTGCATTTAGATGGCTACTTGCTGTAAATTGCAGACCGGTGTCATATTTGAATCGCTTGCCATTTCCAAACCGTAACTCCGATTCCGGCGTTCTTTATATCGTTTTCAAGCGATTTCATCTCATCTTTCCAGTGGCACATTTGGTTTTCCAAGTTGAGGCCAGGTTCATGCATCCCTTGTCAAATCTTGCATATGCATCCCGCATCGCATCCCGCGTAGCATATCATCATTGCATCATATTGTTTGATCCTTGCACGTGGTTGATTGTATCCTTGTTGCTTGTTTTTCTTGTTTGGGTAGAGTCGGTAGACGAGTTCGCTAACGAGGAGCCCGTTGAGTTTGCTTTCGAGGATCCAGTCAACTCTGACAGCTTTGCAGGCAAGATGATCATACCCTCGAAATCACTACTATATTTGCTATGCTAGTTTGCTCGCTCTTTTGCTATGCCAATGCTACGATGCCTACCATTTGCTTTCAAGCCTCCCAAATTGCCATGTCAAACCTCTAACCCACCATGTCCTAGCAAACCGTTGATTGGCTATGTTACCGCTTTGCTCAGCCCCTCTTATAGCGTTGCTAGTTGCAGGTGAAGTTTGGAAGCCGTTCCTTGTTGGAACATTTATTTACTTGTTGGGATATCATTATATTGCCATGTTATCTTAATGCATCTATATACTTGGTAAAGGGTGGAAGGCTCGGCCTCTAGCCTAGTGTTTTGTTCCACTCTTGCCTCCCTAGTTTCCGTCATATCGGTGTTATGTTCCCGGATTTTTTGCGTTCCTTACGCGGTTGGCTTATAATGGGAACCCCTTGACAGTCCGCCTTGAATAAAACTCCTCCAGCAATGCCCAACCTTGGTTTTACCATTTGTCACCTAGCTTTTTCCCTTGGGTTACGCGGACTCAAGGGTCATCTTATTTTAACCCCCCCCCCCCCGAGCCAGTGCTCCTCTGAGTGTTGGTCTGAACTGAGCTGCCTGCGGGGCCACCTCGGGGCAACTTGAGGGTTGGTTTTACTCGTAGCTAGTCTCATCTGAGTGTGCCCTGAGAACGAGATATGTGCAGCTCCTATCAGGATTTGTTGGCACATTCGGGCGGTGTTGCTGGTCTTGTTTTAACCTGTCGAAATGTCTTGAAGAACCGAGATATCGAGTCTGATCGGAACTCCTTTGTTGACCGTGAGAGCTTGTCATGGGCTAAGTTGGGACTCCCTTGCAGGGATTTGAACTTTCCAAAGTCGTGCCCGCAGTTATGGGCAGATGGGAATTTGTTAATGTCCGGTTGTAGATAACTTGAACCTTAAATTAATTAAAATGAATCAACCGTGTGTGTTACCGTGATGGCCTCTTCTCGGCGGAGTCCGGGAAGTGGACACTGTGTTGGAATTATGCTTGCGCAGGTTGTCCTCTAGTTTCTCGCTCGCGCTTTGCCTCCTCTTCTCGCTCTCTTTTGCGAATAAGTTAGCCACCATATATGCTAGTCGCTTGCTGCAGCTCCACATATATTTACCTTACCCCTACCTATTAAGCTTAAATAGTCTTGATCGCGAGGGTGCGAGATTGCTGAGTCCCTGTGGCTCACAGATTACTATTACACCAGTTGCAGGTCCAGATGATTCCGCTCCAGGTGACGCGCTCGAGCTCAAGTGGGAGTTCGACGAGGACTCTCAACGTTACTATGTTTCTTTTCCTGAGGATCAGTAGTGGTGCCCAGTTGGGGGTGTCGGGACCATGTCGCTGGTTGGGTTGTCTTTTATTTTGGCGCCGTAGTCGGTCCATGAGTGTTTGGATGATGTATGTTATTTATGTACTTGATTGACATGGCGAGTGTAAGCCAACTTTGTTATCCCTTTTATTTATCTATATTACATGGGATGTTTGTGATGATTGCCTGACTTGCGACATATGCCTTCAATGCGATTATGCCTCTAAGTCGTGCCTCGACACGTGGGAGATACAGTCGCATCGAGGGTGTTACAGTAATCCTGTTCTGGAGGTCATGTTACTTGACCACGACGAGCCTACGAACTATGAGGAAGCGATGATGAGCCCAGATTCCGCGAAATGGCTTGAGGCCATGAAATCTGAGATGAGATCCATGTATGAGAACAAAGTATGGACTTTGATTGACTTGCCCAAAGATCGGCGAGCCATTGAGATTAAATGGATCTTCAAGAGGAAGACGGACGTTGATAGTAGTGTTACTATCTACAAAGCTAGAATTGTCGCAAAAGGTTTTCGACAAGTACAAGGTGTTGACTACGATGAGAGTTTCTCACTCGTATCTATGCTTAAGTCTGTCCGAATCATGTTAGCAATTGCCACATTTTATGAAATCTGGCAAATGGATAAACAAAACTGCAATCCTTAATGGATTTATTAAAGAAGAGTTGTAAATGATGCAACCAGAAGGTTTTGTCAATCCTAAAGGTGCTAACAAAATATGCAAGCTCCAGCGATCCATGTATGGACTGGTGCAAGCATCTCGGAGTTGGAATATACGCTTTGATAAGTTGATCAAAGCATATAGTTTTATACAGACTTGCGGTGAAGCCTGTATTTACAAGAAAGTGAGTGGGAGCACTACATCATTTCTGATAAGTATATGTGAATGACATATTGTTAATCGGAGATAATGTAGAATTATTCTGCAAAGCATAAAGGAGTGTTTGAAAGGAGTTTTTTCAAAGAAAGACCTCGGTGAAGCTGCTTACACATTGAGCATCAAGATCTATAGAGATAGATCAAGACGCTTGATAAGTTTTTCAATGAGTACATACCTTGACAAGATTTTGAAATAGTTCAAAATGGAACAGTCAAAGAAAGAGTTCTTGCCTGTGTTACAAGGTGTGAAACTGAGTAAGACTCAAAGCCTGACCACGGCAGAAGATAGAAAGAGAATGAAACTCATTCCCTATGCCTTGGCCATAGGTTCTATAAAATATGCCATGCTGTGTACCAGATCTATTGTATACCCTACACCGTTTTTGGCAAGGGAGTACAACAGTGATCTAGGAGTAGATCACTGGACAGCGGTCAAAATTATCCTTAGTTGAATAAGGATATGTTTCTCGGTTATGAAGGTGACAAAAAGGTTCGTCGTAAAGGGTTACGTCGATGCAAATTTTGACACTGATCCAGATGACTCTAAATCTCAATCTGGATACATATAGAAAGTGGGAGCAATTAGCTAGAGTAGCTCCGTGCAGAGCATTGTTGACATAGAAATTTGCAAAATACTTACGGATCTGAATGTGGCAGACCTGTTGACTAAACTTCTCTCACAAGCAAAACATGATCACACCTTAGTACCCTTTGGGTGTTAATCACATAGTGATGTGAACTAGATTATTGACTCTAGTAAACCCTTTGGGTGTTGGTCACATGTTGATGTGAACTATGGGTGTTAATCACATGGTGATGTGAACTATTGGTATTAAATCACATGGCGATGTGAACTAGATTATTGACTCTAGTGCAAGTGGGAGACTGAAGGAAATATGCCCTAGAGGCAATAATAAAGTTATTATTTATTTCCTTATATCATGATAAATGTTTATTATTCATGCTAGAATTATATTAACCGGAAACATAATACATGTGTGAATACATAGACAAACAGAGTGTCACTAGTATGCCTCTACTTGACTATCTTGTTGATCAAAGATGGTTATGTTTCCTAACCATAGACATGAGTTGTCATTTGATTAACGGGATCACATCATTAGGAGAATGATGTGATTGACTTGACCCATTCCGTTAGCTTAGCACTTGATCGTTTAGTTTGTTGCTATTGCTTTCTTCATGACTTATACATGTTCCTATGACTATGAGATTATGCAACTCCCATTTACCGGAGGAACACTTTGTGTGCTACCAAATGTCACAACGTAACTGGGTGATTATAAAGGTTCTCTACAGGTGTCTCCAAAGGTACTTGTTGGGTTGGTGTATTTCGAGATTAGGATTTGTCACTCCGATTGTCGGAGAGGTATCTCTGGGCCCACTCGGTAATGCACATCACTATAAGCCTTGCAAGCATAGCAACTAATGAGTTAGTTGCGGGATGATGTGTTACGGAACGAGTAAAGGGACTTGCCGGTAACGAGATTGAACTAGGTATTGAGATACCGACGATCGAATCTCGGGCAAGTAACATACCGATGACAAAGGGAACAACGTATGTTGTTATGCGGTTTGACCGATAAAGATCTTCGTAGAATATGTAGGAGCCAATATGAGCATCCAGGTTCCGCTATTGGTTATTGACCGCAGACGTGTCTCGGTCATGTCTACATAGTTCTCGAACCCGTAGGGTCCGCACGCTTAAAGTTCGATGACAGTTATATTATGAGTTTATGTGTTTTGATGTACCGAAGGAGTTCGGAGTCCCGGATGAGATCGGGGACATGACGAGGAGTCTCGAAATGGTCGAGACGTAAAGATCGATATATTAGACGACTATATTCGGACTTTGGAAAGGTTCCGAGTGATTCGGGTATTTTCAGGAGTACTGGGGAGTTACGGGAATTCGTATTGGGCCTTAATGGGCCATACGGGAAAGGAGAGAAATGCCTCAAAGGGTGACCGCACCCCTCCCCATGGGCTGGTCCGAATTGGACTAGGGAGGGGGGCGCCCCCTTCCTTCCTTCTCCTTTTCCCTTCTCTTTCCTTCTCTCCTACTCCTACTACTTGGAAGGGATCCTAGTTCTACTAGGAAAGGGGGAATCCTACTCCCGATGGGAGTAGGACTCCCCTAGGGTGCGCCATAGAGAGGGATGGCCCTCCCCCTCATCCACTCCTTTATATACGTGGCCAGGGGGCACCCCATAGACAACAAGTTGATCATTTGATCTCTCCCAGCCGTGTGCGGTGCCCCCCTCCACCATATTCCACCTCGGTCATATCGTAGCGGTGCTTAGGTGAAGCCATGCGTCGGTACCAACATCATCATCGTCACCACGCCGTCGTGCTGACGGAACTCTCCCGTGAAGCTCTGCTGGATCGGAGTTCGCGGGACGTCATCGAGCTGAATGTGTGCTGAACTCGGAGGTGCCATGCGTTCGGTACTTGGATCGGTCGGATCGTGAAGACGTACGACTACATCAACCGCGTTGTGCTAACGCTTCCGCTTTCGGTCTACGAGGGTACGTGGACAACACTCTTCCCTCTCGTTGCTATGCATCACCATGATCTTGCGTGTACGTAGGAATTTTTTTGAAATTACTACGTTCCCCAATAATTTTCCCCCGGGGGTTCCGGTAATTCGATATGTACCCGATACATTTCAAAACACTTCTGGTGTCCGAATACTATCATCCAATATATCAATCTTTATCTCTCGACCATTTCAAGACTCCTCATCGTGTTCATGATCTCATCTGGGACTCCGAACAACATTCGGTCACCAAATCACATAACTCATAATACAAATCGTCATCGAACGTTAAGCGTGCGGACCCTATGGGTTCGAGAACTTATGTAGACATGACCGAGACACCTCTCCGGTCAATAACCAACAGCGGAACCTGGATGCTCATATTGGTTCCTACATATTCTATGAAGATCTTTATCGGTCAAATCGTAATGACAACATACGTCATTCCCTTTGTCATCGGTATGTTACTTGCCCGAGATTCGATCGTTGGTATCTTTATACCTAGTTCAATCTCGTAACCGGCAAGTCTCTTTACTCGTTTTGTAATCCATCATCCCGCAACTAACTCATTAGTCACATTGCTTGCAAGTCTTATTATGATGTGCATTACCGAGAGGGCCCAGAGATACCTCTCCGATACTCGGACTGACAAATCCTAATCTCGATCTATGCCAACCCAACAAACACCTTCGGAGATACCTGTGTTGGGGAACGTAGTAATTTCAAAAAAATTCCTACGCACACGCAAGATCATGGTGATGCATAGCAACGAGAGGGGAGAGTGTGATCTACGTACCCTTGTAGACCGACAGCGGAAGCGTTAGCACAACGCGGTTGATGTAGTCGTATGTCTTCACGGCCTGACCGATCAAGCACCAAAACTACGGCACCTCCGAGTTTTAGCACACGTTCAGCTCGATGACTATCCCCGGACTCCGATCCAGCAAAGTGTCGGGGAAGAGTTCCGTCAGCACGACGGCGTGGTGATGATCTTGATGTACTATCGTCGCAGGGCTTCGCCTAAGCACTGCTACAATATTATCGAGGACTATGGTGGAAGGGGGCACCACACACAGCTAAGAATATGATCACCTGGATCAACTTGTGTGTCTAGGGGTGCCCCTCTGCCCCCGTATATAAAGGATCAAGGGGGGGTGCGGCCGGCCAGGAGGAGGGCGCGCCAGGAGGAGTCCTACTCCCACCGGGAGTAGGATTCCCCCCCTTTCCTAGTTGGAATAGGATTCGTGAAGGGGGAAAGAGGAGAGAGAGAAGGAAGGGGGGCGCCGCCCCCCTCTCCTTGTCCTATTCGGACTAGGGGGGAGGGGCGCGTGGCCCAGCCCTGGCCACCTCTCCTCTCTTCCACTAAAGCCCACTAAGGCCCATATACCTCCTGGGGGGTTCTGGTAACCTCCCGGCACTCCGGTAAAATCCCGATTTCACCCGGAACACTTCCGATATCCAAATATAGGCTTCCAATATATCAATCTTTATGTATCGACCATTTCGAGACTCCTCGTCATGTCCGTGATCACGTCCGGGACTCCAAACAAACTTCGGTACATCAAAAAGCATAAACTCATAATATAACTGTCATCGAAACCTTAAGCGTGCGGACCCTACGGGTTCTAGAACAATGTAGACATGACCGAGACACGTCTCCGGTCAATAACCAATAGCGGAACCTGGATGCTCATATTGGCTCCTACATATTCTACGAAGATCTTTATCGGTCAGACCGCATAACAACATACTTTATTCCCTTTGTCATCGGTATGTTACTTGCCCGAGATTCGATCGTCGGTATCTCAATACCTAGTTCAATCTTGTTACCGGCAAGTCTCTTTACTCGTTTCGTAATACATCATCTCGCAACTAACTCATTACTTGTAATGCTTGCAAGGCTTATGTGATGTGCATTACCGAGAGGGCCCAGAGATACCTCTCCGACAATCGGAGTGACAAATCCTAATCTCGAAATACGCCAACCCAAAATTCACCTTTGGAGACACCTGTAGAGCTCCTTTATAATCACCCAGTTACGTTGTGACGTTTGGTAGCACACAAAGTGTTCCTCCGGTAAACGGGAGTTGCATAATCTCATAGTCATAGGAACATGTATAAGTCATGAAGAAAGCAATAGCAACATACTAAACGATCGGGTGCTAAGCTAATGGAGTGGGTCATGTCAATCACATCATTCTCCTAATGATGTGATCCCATTAATCAAATGACAACACATGTCTATGGTTAGGAAACATAACCATCTTTGATTAACGAGCTAGTCAAGTAGAGGCATACTAGTGACGTTTGGTTTGTCTATATATTCACACAAGTATTATGTTTCCGGATAATACAATTCTAGCATGAATAATAAACATTTATCATGATATAAGGAAATAAAATAATAACATTTATTATTGCCTCTAGGGCATATTTCCTTCAACCTGTAGAGTATCTTTATAATCATCCAGTTACGTTGTGACGTTTGATAGCACACAAGGTATTCCTTTGGTATTTGGGAGTTGCATAATCTCATAGTCAAAGGAATATGTATATGAAGAAAGAAATAGCAATAAAACTTAACGATCATTATGCTAAGCTAACGGATGGGTCTTGTCCATCACATCATTCTCCTAATGATGTGATACCGTTCATTAAATGACAACACATGTATAAAGTTAGGAAACTTAACCATCTTTGTTTAACCAGCTAGTCTAGTAGATGCATACTAGGGACACTGTGTTTTATCTATGTATCCACACATGTATCAAGTTTCCGATTAATACAATTCTAGCATGAATAATAAACATTTATCATGATACAATGAAATATGAATAGCAACTTTATTATTGCCTCTAGGGCATATTTCCTTCAGTCTCCCACTTGCACTAGAGTCAATAATCTAGATTACATTGTAATGATTCTAACACCAATGGAGTCTTGGTGTTGATTATGTTTTGCTCGTGGAAGAGGCTTAGTCAACGAGTCTGCCACATTTAGATCCGTATGTATTTTACAAATCTCTATGTCTCCCTCGTTGACTTGATCACAGATGGAGTTGAAGCGTCTCTTGATGTGTATGGTTCTTTTGTGAAATCTGGATTCCTTCGCCAAGGCAATTGCTCTAGTATTGTCATAAAAGATTTTCATTGGACCCGATGCACTAGGTATTACACCTAGATCGGATATGAACTCCTTCATCCAGACTTCTTCATATGCTGCTTCCGAAGTAGCTATGTACTTCGCTTCACACGTAGATCCCACCACGACGCTTTGCTTGGAACTGCACCAACTGACAGCTCCACCATTCAATATAAATACATATCTGGTTTGTAACTTAGAGTCATCTGGATCAGTGTCAAAGCTAGCATTGTCGTAACCATTTACGACGAGCTCTTTGTCACCTCCATAAACGAGAAACATATCCTTAGTCCTTTTCAGGTATTTCAGGATGTTCTTGACCGCTGTCCAGTGATCCACTCCTGCATTACTTTGGTACAACCATGCTAGACTTATAGCAAGGCACACATCAGGTCTGGTACACAACACTGCATACATGATAGAACCTATGGTTGAGGCACAGGGAATGACTTCCATTTTCTCTCTATCTTCTACAGTGGTCGGGCATTGAGTCTGACTCAACTTCACACCTTATAACACATGCAAGAATCCTTTCTTTGATTGGTCCATTTTGAACTTCTTCAAAACTTTATCAAGGTATGTGCTTTGTCAAAGTCCAATTAAGCATCTTGATCTATCTCTATAGATCTTGATGCCCAATATATAAGCTGCTTCACCGAGGTATTTCGTTGAAAAACTCTTATTCAAGAATCCTTTTATGGTATCCAGAAATTCTATATCATTTCCAATCAACAATATGTCATCCACATATAATATTAGAAATGCTACAGAGCTCCCACTCACTTTCTTGTAAATACAGCCTTCTCCAAAAGTATGTATAAAACCATATGCTTTTATCACCTCATCAAAGTGTATATTCCAACTCCGAGATGCTTGCACCAGTCCATAAATAGACCGCTGGAGCTTGCACACTTCGTTAGCACCTTTAGGATCGACAAAACCTTCTGGTTGCATCATATACAACTCTTCTTTAAGAAATCCATTAAGGAATGCGGTTTTGACGTCCATTTGCCAGTTTTCATAATCATAAAATGCAGCAATTGCTAACATGATTCGGACAGACTTAAGCATTGCTACGGGTGAGAAGGTCTCATCGTAGTCAACTCCTTGAACTTGTCGAAAATCTTTCGCAACAAGACGAGCTTTGTAGACAGTAACATTACCATCAACGTCAGTCTTCTTCTTGAAGATCCATTTATTCTCTATGGTTTGCCAATCACCGGGCAAGTCAACCAAAGTCCACACTTTATTCTCATACATGGATCCCATCTCAGATGTCATGGCCTCAAGCCATTTTGCAGAATCTGGGCTCATCATTGTTGGTGTCAAAACCGGATGACCTCGGGTAGGTGGTCCTGAACTATGCGTCTGACGATCGAAGGTAACAGGAGACAGGGGGCACGATGTTTACCCAGGTTCGGGCCCTCTTAATGGAGGTAATACCCTACTTCCTTCTTGGTTGACTTTGATGAGTATAGGGGTTACAAGAGTCGATCTACCTCGAGATCGTAGTGGCTAAACCCTAGTTGTCTAGCCTATGTGAATTCTGATAGCCTCTACGGACCAAACCCTCCGGTTTATATAGACACTGGAGGAGCCTAGGGTTGTACAGAGTCGGTTTACAAAGAAAGGAAACTACACATCCGGATGTCAAGCTTGCCATCCACGCAAAGGAGAGTCCCATCCGGACACGGGGGAAGGCCTCATGCCTTGTATCTTCACTGCCCACCAGCCCGGCCCATAGCCCGGACACTCGAGGACCCCTTAATCTAGGACTCCCTCAGTAGCCCCTGAACCAGTCTTCAATGGCGATGTATTCGGCATGCCTATTTGTCTTCGGCATTGCAAGGCGGATTCCTCCTCCGAAAATAGCTTTAAAGCAGTCTTCTGAGTAAGGGAACTGCATCCGGCTCTGTATAACAGTTACAACCCTCAACCACAAGGGTACAATACTTAATCAAAATAAGGTATGTCTACTGACAGCTTTTTCAGCGAAACGTTACGTGTGGCCTTTTTATTATTTTGAACCGTTTTTGACCTCCCGCTTCGCGTTTCAAGGCGCGGCCTCTATTGACACGTCTTGTCAAAGCAGAGATTGTGCCCCGTTATTGCGGGATTCTCATCAATACGGATTTAGGTTATCCAATCATGCCATTCGGATGCCCCCTTGTAAATAGGTGAGTTTTAAGGCTTGTGGGGGTGCTTGATATTCATTGCCTATATAAGCGGATAAAGATCCATCTTTTTACCCCATGCCTTCTTCCTTCCTAAGCCTTCCCATCCTCGAGCTCTAGCGCCCAAGCTTGTAGACATGACCAAGACACATCTCCGGTCAATAGCAAATAGCGAAACCTGGATGCTCATATTGGCTCCTATATATTCTATGAAGATCTTTATCGGTCAAACCGCATAACAACATACGTTGTTCCCTTTGTCATCGGTATGTTACTTGCCCGAGATTCGATCATCGGTATCTCAATACCTAGTTCAATCTCGTTACCGGCAAGTCTCTTTACTCATTCCATAATGCAACATCCCGCAACTAACTCATTAGTCACATTGCTTGCAAGGCTTATAGTGATTTGCATTACCGAGAAGGCCCAGATATACCTCTCCGACAATTGGAGTGACAAATCCTAATCTCGACCTATGCCAACTCAACAAACACCATCGGAGACACCTGTAGAGCATCTTTATAATCACCCAGTTATGTTGTGACGTTTGATAGCACACAACGTGTTCCTCCAGTATTCGGAAGTTGCGTAATCTCATAGTCAGAGGAACATGTATAAGTCATGATGAAAGCAATAGCAATAAAACTAAACGATCATTTATGCTAAGCTAACGGATGGGTCTTGTCCATCACATCATTCTCTAATGATGTGACCGCATTCATCAAATAACAACACATGTCTATGGTCATGAAACTTAACCATCTTTGATTAACGAGCTAGTCAAGTAGAGGCATACTAGGGATACTCTGTTTTGTCTATGTATTTAGACATGTACTAAGTTTTCGGTTAATACAATTCTAGCATGAATAATAAACATTTATCATGATATAAGGAAATATAAATAACAACTTTATTATTGCCTCTAGGGCATATTTCCTTCATCTTCTTGCTGCGCGGCCTCCTCATCGCCGATCCTTCTTCTTGCTGCGTGGCCTCGTCGATATGGTCAGGTAATCCACACCCCACCCACACCATCCTCCTCCTTTCCCGTCCCACATGCACCGATCGACGGCGCGACACCTTCCACTGAAATCACTGCCCCTTCCTCCAATTAAGCGCCACCCACAACCATTTTGCACGCAATGTAACGTGGAGCTCAGTAGCATGCGGTCGCACGCGCGCACGAGGTCGCTATGGCTGACATGCATGTCGACTGCCAGATCTTGGAGGACCACCTCGTCTTCGAGGCCATCGTCGACACCGCCATGCGGTTGTCTACTTTAAAATATAGTTCGTGCTATTTTCTCGAGGCCACCGCCAGTGCCTTCCAGTGATTTGTCCTCTGTAATGTTAATGTGCAATCTGATGTTCAGTTAACAGTTTGGTCCTCTGAAATGTAATGTTCCATTATGGTCCAATAATTGCTACATTTCGTAGTACTGTTCTAAAGCATTCTTTGTTTTGTTAACTGTCTTATCTTCTAGTACATGTTTCCATTCTGCAATGTCGTGCTCAGTTTACTATTTTGGTTCATTTGGTATGCCATCCATTTAACTGTTTGGTTTAGTTCTGCAATTTGATTTTCATTTGCTGTGGATACAATTTTGTATTTTTATGCATGTGACACCGATCGAATTTGGTTGTACACAATACATATTCTACTGATAGTATGGCAACTCCCAATTAACCTGATCAAGATCTTCTTTATGTGTGTTGCAGGGAAACAATGGGAGACACTGTGGTTTACTATCGAGGTTTGTTCAAGTAGGGTCCTTTGGCTAATAGCACATTATTGTGCAGTTGCAGGAATCATTCTAATATTTAGGTTTCTTATAATTTGGTCTTGCATATGTAGGTCCTGCTGTCAGAGGCTTAGACCCACTGTTCGACCCATTTTGCATATGGGGAAATGAGATGTCCATGAATATCAGTCAAGTCAAGAAACTCAGAAAGATTGTTATGATGAAGAAACTTGCGACGAATAACAACAAGATCTTTGTTTGCACAATGAAGAAGACATCAGTCAACTATAGGATGGTACCAACTCTTTTACCTTGTTTTTACCCCTTGCGCCATTTTAAAATTTACAACAGCGATTTATGCATAGCTTTGTTTTCAGTACTTTTCAAAGCAGTTCACCGATGATTACCTCTCAAACCACCTGCATGGTCAAGAGGCGAGGAAAGTATTCATTCAACACCCATGCTACAATATTGAAGGCTTGCTGAAGAGGACGAAGGTTGGGCGGGCAATTATCCATAGCCACTGGTCTAAAGTTGTAAGGACATTCAACATCACTGAAGGCTCAATATTTGCCTTCCGCTTCTGCAGTTTCCCATATGAGATTCATCTGTCTATTTACCGTGTATGATGCTACTTTCTAAAGGTTTTTGATGCTGCATGTGAAACTTGGTGATGTTGTGTAATGATGTAACTGAGTGCCGAAGCTATCTGATGTAATTCGATTATGAAATCCTGGTTGCTTTTATAATATCTAGCGTGTTTTATAAGAAATATCAGTTTGATTAGTACATGGATTATCAATAATAGGCTAATTACCCTGCTTATTAGGGTTTTTCTATTGAAGACGTTTACTCAGACATCACAGTGGGCGATGAACTCAAACAACCCGCATGGTTTCTAGAAAGTAGGCGTGTTCGATCAACTAACAATCACACACGGCTTCCGGCAGCGAACTATTTGTGTTAGGCCACCTTACACAAACGTTTCCACACAAAGAACTGTGTGTGATATACATACGTACGGAAATGTTTTTCTAGGATTCACCGTGTGGGATGTACATACCTACGGAAATGATTTTCTGGGATTCACAATGTGGGGTGTACATACTTGCAGAAATGATTTTCCGGGATTCACCATGTGGGATGTACATACATACGGAAATGATTTTCTCGAATTACCGTGTGGGATGTACATACCTACGAAAATGATTGGATTTCGATGCCTCGCCCGATCACACACGGCATGAGCCTGTGTCCCAGGAGGGCATATCCCCGATGATTTCTGGGTCGTGTGGGGAGGACCCCCCTATCGCCCACACTCACTTGGCGACGGTTCCAAATGCCGTCGCGAAAAGGGGTTAAAAACCGTTTATATAGCACGTCGTTGTACCAGTGAACGCCTCGCGGGAGCATATATCATGGTAGCATGGAGGGTGTATGATCTCAAAAGTTTCCTATACAACCCACTTTTAACTATTTGGCACGGTGTATAGGCTCATGTTGACTATGCCCATCTCATGAAAAAAGGCCTCTCAGTCATGCTGAGTTGAGCACGACCAGATAGGGTGCATGGAGGCAGCCATGCTCGTCCTAACTATAAAAGAATGTTCAAAATTTCTAAATCTATTTAAATTCTCAAAAATGTTCAGAATTTTATTTTTTTACATTTACAAAATATGTTTAAATTCTCAAAACATGTTAAAAAATTGTTTAAATTTGCAAAAAATGTTTAGAATTTCATATTTTGTTTAAATTTATTTAAAAAAATCAATTTTTAAAATTTTGTTTAAATTCTCAAAAGATATAATTCATTTTTTATTTTTTCTTAAAAAAATGTTCATAAATTTAAAATTTGTTTAATTTTTTGAAAAATGTTCAAATTTCCAAATTTTGTTGAAAATTTTGGGAAATGTTCAGAATTTCATATTTTGTTTAAATTCTCGAAAAATCGGATTTCCAATTTTTTTTAAGAAAACAAAATTCCAAAATGTGTTTTGATGTTTAGCCACATTTTTTTAGAAAAATCACCATTCAAAAAAAATATTCGGAATTCAAAATTGTTCAACATGTAAACACATGCAGACTAACAAATAAAGTTTCAGCTCAGCATGTCTTAGCACATACACCGCTACCAAACAACAACAAATGCATGTACTCAACATGTCTAGAGCTAGCATGTCTCAAAGGAAAACAACAATGTTATGGTGGGAACTACTACCAAACACACCTAAGCGCTCGTATCATATGATATCTTTCGAGTGAGGCGTTTTGGAGGTCGAGCTCCATGCAACCCTTTATTTTTGAAAATTTTAAAATTCAAACTTTTCAATTTAATTTTTTTAGAAAAAACATGCAAGTATACAAAGCTGAAATGTATATGCGTGTAAAAATTCAGGATGAAATACTTTGAAATGTGACCTGTGCAAAAAAGACAAATTCAGGATGAAAAGCCTTAGATTTGTTTTTTTTTTTGCACAACCCTCATTTTAACATTTTTTGTCCTGAAAATTTACACACGTCTAAATTGTGCCTTCGTGTATATGTGTACTTTTTTCATAATTTTTTGAAATCTGGAAATATGAATTTTGATGAAATTTGAAAAATGCTTTTGGAGGCCTCCATGGAGCTCGGCCTCCAAAAGGCATTTTAGAATATTTTCCCCACTATATATTGCTCCCTCTTCTCCGTCCTCGAACCCTAGCCCAGCTGCCCACCCATTCCCCTCACCGCCGCCGCCAATCCGCCTCTGCCGCCGCCGAGATGGGTCGCGTGATCCGCGCTCAGCGTAAGGGTGCGGGCTCCGTCTTCAAGTCCCACACCCACCACCGCAAGGGCCCCGCCCGGTTCAGGTCGCTCGACTTCGGCGAGCGCAACGGGTACCTCAAGGGCGTCGTCACCGATGTCATCCACGACCCGGGGCGTGGTGCGCCGCTGGCCAAGGTGACCTTCCGCCACCCGTTCAGGTACAAGCACCAGAAGGAGCTCTTCGTCGCCGCCGAGGGTATGTACACCGGCCAGTTCGTCTACTGCGGACGCCGCGCCACGCTCTCCGTCGGCAACGTCCTCCCGCTCCGCTCCGTGCCTGAGGGAGGCGTCATCTGCAACGTCGAGCACCACGTCGGCGACCGTGGTGTCTTCGCCAGGGCCTCCGGTGACTACGCCATCGTCATCAGCCACAACCCCGACAACGGCACCTCAAGGTACTGTTCCTTGTCCTCTCACCCCTCTTTATAAATTATATGCCTATGGTTAGTTCTCCTGATAGTAGCTGTTATTGGATTTGCTTCATGTGATTCGCGGTGGGAAATGATGAAATGCTCATAGTTCGATCTGAATATATGTTCGTCCACTGCTTCTGATATGCGTGATTTAGATGCTCTTTAATTGATTAAAGATTGGAAACCTTTAATGTGCGTGCTTTACATGTTTGTTAATTTCTCAAAGACCAATTCTTAGATACGCATTCTGTGGTTGAGCCTTGAGATGTTTTCTGTTCATTGTATAATCTGCAACAGTTATGATATGCTTGCTCTTCTGTTATCCTGGAACTGGACATGATATGCTTGCTCTTCTGTTATCCTAGAACTGCACATGCATCTTAGAAGACTTTAAACCTTAAACCAGAGACATGCGATCCCTAACTATTTTATCCTGCTTCTGTCTTCAGATTGACCTACCCTGCCTTCAAACAATTATGATTGTTAGCGTTTGCATATACAAGGGCCATTTCTTATTATCAGTTTTTGTCAGTACAATATCCTACATGTTAATGGAATATATATGATTGGTGTATCTTTGTTTATGTTGCCGGATGGCCTGATTCTTTTGATGAATGCTTCAGCTGCACAAATATTAAGACGCATTACTCATGTTGTGTTTATGCAGGATCAAGCTCCCCTCTGGCGCTAAGAAGATCGTCCCAAGCAGCTGTCGTGCCATGATTGGTCAGGTTGCTGGTGGTGGCAGGACTGAGAAGCCAATGCTGAAGGCTGGTAATGCCTACCACAAGTACCGTGTGAAGAGGAACTCCTGGCCTAAGGTGCGTGGTGTGGCCATGAACCCTGTTGAGCATCCCCACGGAGGAGGTAACCACCAGCATATTGGTCACGCCTCCACTGTCCGCCGTGATGCACCACCTGGCCAGAAGGTTGGTCTCATCGCTGCCAGGAGGACTGGTCGTCTCAGAGGCCAGGCTGCCGCCTCTGCTGCCAAGGCCGACAAGGCCACTTAGAGTTATCATTGCTGTTTATCTATGTTTGCTAGCTCTAGATTACCCGTCAGTGACATGTATTGCAGTAAGGATGTCGTTTTTGATCAGTACTTTGGTAACCTGGTGATATTTGTTATCAGTTTTCGCTGTCGTGGTCTGGATTCTTCAGTCCACATAAAGAAGATTATTATGCTTGGATATTTGTCTGTCGATTTTCATGAGTTAGCCTCTGGTGCTTATTTTGGTTTACTGTTTCTGTTTTAGTTTAGCTCTATTGCTGTATCTCTGAAAGGATTTTTGTTTGGTTGAATCAAACATAAAGCAGGGGTGTTATGCTTGCTTCTAGTTCTTTGGACTGTTGCTTTGCTGAGCGTCTTTGGATTGTTGCCTTGCTGAGCGTTAGGAATGAGATGTTTTTAGTTTGAAGTATGGCCGTAGCTTATAATCGGTACGGTAGTTGGTATAGCTTATAATCGGTACGGTAGTTGGTATACGTTCCAGTGAAGGATAGTGACAAGACCAAGATCAACTCTCACATGATAATACTTGAAATAGCCCTATATATAATAGTTAAGCGGAAGAAAAGTAAAAAGATACAGGGTACATACCAGGGATCGACCAATTTCTAGCAAGTACTCTAGGGTTCTAAAGAGCTAGCCTAGCTATTGCAAGAAGGGAAAGATGCCGAGTAGATACATTATGGGCGTGTTTGGTTCAGCAACTTTTGCCTGCATAGGGCTTCCGCTGATTTGGTTGTCTGCATACCCTCGAGCCTGTATTATTTGGTTGTTTGCATACCCTCGAGCCTGTATGGGGCGTAACAAAAAGTGACCTTTTTGGTTGGTCGCTTGTTTAGACGGAAACACAAGGCATGGTGTTTGGTTTCATGTTGTTTAGACGGAAACACAAGGCATGATATTTGGTTTCATGCAACACCTGTTGTCTGGTAACCTCTTTGGCGATGTGGTGAGGTTACTGGCACACATAGGTGTATAAAACAACCCAAAGACACACAAAAGATAGCAAACAGTAAGCAATTTAATATACTACCACACTTGAACATAGTTCTAAACCATAACAAGCAGTTTTAACATAGTACGACACTTAAATATATCGGTTTTCAAGCAAAGCAGTACGAATGAACGATATAATCGATACTAAACCAGCTGAAGCAACGGAGAGCTGTCCTAGATGTTCACAACGAAGGTTCGTGCCTCCCGCACTTGGTCACCACTAAAATGTCGTTGTTGTTGAAGACGATGACCTCGAGCGTGTCGGGAGTCAGCAACTTGAAGGTCATCATGTACCCGACCTTGATCTGATGGACGGCGGCGAAGATGGCCCAACCCTGATAAAGAGTGATCCTGCCGTTCATCAGCCTCGTAGTGACCTTCCATGAGCAGCCGGTGTTCGTCTTGAGTTTGAACTCTGTCAGCAGGGCCGGGAAGTGCTTGGTGAAGTCTGGGGGCATTGGAATGCACTCGAGCTTCGGGGCAAGGATGACCTTGCAGAAGTGGGTTGGCCCACCCTCATCATGGTAGTGCCCGTAGTTCCGGCGCTTGCCGCCGGGGGAGGGGGGGGGGGCTCCTTCGCCACCACATCGTCATCCGTGCCTGACACCTCCTTAGGGGTGGTTGGCACAACCTCCAAGGGTGACACCACCTCCTTGCATGCCCTTCTCCATAGGTGGCACCACCTCCTTGCCCTTGTCATTGTTCTTCGACTCGATCTGCATTATGAACAACACAAAGTTCATGGCGTTATGAAGAGCACAAAGTTCAAAGGTTGATCGGCATTAAAAGCTACCGTCCAAAGCCCCTATATTTACCCACCCTGACCATCACTACTTACCCACAACCACACTCAGTTAACACTCTCTCTTCTCAGTCTATCACTCTTCCTCCTATCCATTGCCATGAACTCCAACTCCAACTCCAACCCAACCCCTTCCCTTGGAGCATTGGACGGAGGGCTTTCTTCCTCAGGTGCTCGCTCGATGACCGCACCAAGTTCGAGAACACCATGTAAGAGTGCTCGAACTTCAGCAGCGTCGAAGACATGCACAAGAAGGCATGTATTGAGGTGAAGAAGGTGACAATGGATGAGTTGAAGACCCTAATTCCTGACCTAGTGAAGGGCGCTATGTCAGTTGACATCCTTCGCTGGGCCGTGAATCAAGCCGACTCCGACGGCGCTAGACAGAGGGCAAGGTGGCCAAGTACAGGAGTACAGGGCTCCTCATGACCAGCGTGCCGCAGTGTACTGGAATAGTACTTTGGTGGTGTTGGAGGTCATTGGTTTGGAGCCGGAGGAGGAGGAGGAAGAAGCGGTGGAGATGTTTGTCAGTGCACCGGAGCCATGCCACATTACTTTTCCAATCGATCCTGACTCCGGCGAGGGCGATGAGACGGTGGTCCAGCCGGAGGACAAGAATAAGGCCAAGGACACCCACCGCTCCAACCGCCTCAAGGGCCGCTAAGATTAGAATCTACTATGTAAGATTTAACCCCAATCCCCATTCCCCTTGTACTCAATCCGGATCGGAACCCTAAAATCCATGGCTACTAGGAACTCATGATGATGTTATGATCAGTACTATGGCTATTTACCCCATTCCCCATTCCCTTAGAATGCGGATCGAATCTAAACGTGGATCAGATGCGAAATAGTAAGTGAGGATGGTGGAAAAAGTGCTTACCGCCATTGCCGAAGTGTTGCGGGTGATGTTGCGGATTGGATGCCAACGATGAAGGCCGGTGGTCGCCTTGCTGTTCTCCGGTCTGCTGAACGCCGCCGCCGGTGAGACTAGGAGAGTGGGGAGAGGGAAGAGAGAGCGATGAGGGAAGGTGAGGGTAATTATTGCCGGCGCTTCCGGAAGCAACACGGCTTCTCGAGCGAGGCTCCTCGCGTGCAGCAGCCGCCGCCGCCCACGTGCATAGCACGGGTCTGGCTCTGAAAAATGCCGATTTGAGCATTCCCAGCGGGCCTGGCTCTGGGAAAAAATACCAATTTGAGCGTTCCCAGCGGGCCTGGCTGGGAGGTGCTTTGAGGTCCATGCGATGCAGGCCAACAATGAACCCAAGGAACGAAACAACCTATTTTCTTCCCACGTGGGTCTGATTGGCCTCTATGCGGGCTACCAAACACGTCATATGTGTTTTTATTTCGAAAAGGAGGAAGACCCCCGACCTCTGCATCTGGGCGATGCGTGCAACGACTTTATTAATTATTCACAAAGCTTACAAAGTAATACATTAGTAAGTCTCAAGCCACCATCTTGGCAACATCTATCGCTACTCATATCCACTTAATGAAGGGGTGCCGATAGTTCGAGCCGAATACCAAACAGACCTCGCACCAAAGCCTAACATCTAAAACCGGAGGCCCCAACCAATCCACATTGCCGGGTCTAGGGCACACACTAGTCCGATGCACCCTCAGAGGCTGCCACCGTCGTCTTCCACCGATCCATCTTCAGAGCAGGTACCGACGCATCAATCTTGCGAGGCCTACCGTCTACGTCACGACAACGCCAGACAACGCCATCCTCCTGTGCTAGTCTGTCAAAACACGCATCGGACGTCGAGACCCCATTGCTCCACGTCGTCGAGATCCGCCATCGTCGATGCGGAGGAGGTAACACCACTCCACCTCTGAGCCCTTCCAATCAGCACCTGCTCCAAAACGATACCCCCGGGAGGGAAAACGACATGAAAGATACCGTCATTGTCCGATTAGGGAAGCCCCAGATCTAGGGTTTCCCCCTGTCGGGGCGTAGTTCCGCAACCTACAACAATGATGCCTCAAGAAGGGAACGACGTCATAGACGCCGCCATCGTCCGCCATGACCGTAGTCGGCTCCGCGATGAAATCATCGGAAGTCGCGTCACCCCGCTCTCGCAGCTGACATGAACCAAACGGAGCGTCGCCATGAAGACGAAAGCCGCTGTCAGCACGCCGGCAGTGGGCCTCCATCCGCCCCTCACTGGTCCCTCCACACGTCGTCGGCCGGCTAAGGCCACACCGCGACGGATCTGGACGGGACGCCAAATCAGCGGCCATCGCTGCCACCCAACACCCGATCGGGCAAGCCAAGGACTCAACCCACTGTCCATGGGCGAACCGGCCATCGCCGCACGCTAGGGTCACCACCCTAACCGCACCGACTAAAGACGCAGGCGCCATCGGGAGATCGATCCGGGCAACAAGGCCCGAATCCCTCATGCTCGACCCCGGTCAGCCACGCAGAACCTCCTCGCCGCGCTGACGAGGGGTCCACCACCGGATCCACCGCGCCGTCCAGGCCGACGGGTTCCTAATATTCCCAACGTGAGTCTGTTAAGGGCAGTCACACGTCCTGACGCCCTATGTGTGTTTCAGCCCCATCTCGTTTTTGCAGGTAAAGATTGCTCATGAGAGGCCGGAGAGATATGGTACATGGACGAGGACACAAGATTGCAACGTTCAGCTGGAAAATAGCCCGTCATGATAGCTGCAACAATTCAGCACTTCTACCAGCATCTTAGGAACAAATTGGCACAAACTACTTCAGCACACGCGTATGATTTGTTTGGTCATTTTTTCTGTAATAACAAGCATGGTGTTGCACTGCTGTGATGTGCGTGAGTTCAAAATATGTCTCTGCTCCGTGAACAAACGAATTTCGCACGATGGGATTCCACACAAATTCAAAAGAAATTCCCTACTGGGCATCATAGTCTGCAATCTTTCCATCTGTTGCGTTAACAATTGCAGTTTTGGAACAAAGCGATGTAAACTGCTGAAGAAAAGTTTGCAGAATTTTATTACTAGTATAGAGTTGATTCAACCAACACGACGGTGTTATGGCAAAAACCTACTTGATCTGGCTGGTTTCAATTCTCCGGGTAACCCAGTTCATGGCCCGCGGGCTAAGCTAAGCTGTGCGAGCCGACAAGCGATGTCCCCTCCGGCGGCGGTGGCGCCCCCATCCGCCGCGGCCACTCGCAACCCCTCGAGCCTGTCAGCGATGTCGTCCAGGGCTGCAAGCGCCGTCGTCACCGGGGAGATGGCGCCGCAGACCGCTGCGCAGGCGGCCTCGTCGCGGAAGCAGAGAGCGAACTCATCGCCGGAGCCTTGCCCCGCCCAGGAGAGCGTGGACCCGTCCAGCCTCTCGAAGGCGTCGCCAGGGAGGATCGGGTATGCGAAGAGGATCCGCTGGTGGGGCTGGTCGTCGGGACCGGTGTACATGACGAGGGAGTGGCCCTGCGGGCGGAGGACCCGGACGGCGGCGTAGGCGGCGCCGAGGCTGCACCATTGGCCGTCGCCGCCGCCGCCGTGGAAGAACTCGACGGGGCAGGAAGAGTCAGTGGCCATTGGACCGGCCGAGCGATGGGAGAGGAGAAAGCCCTATGCTATGCCTCCACTAGGAGATCTCCCCGACGATGAATCAAATTGGCGTGAAAGTTGCAACTGATTTTTTTCTTCTTCAACCAAAGGCATTTTTTTTGTTGACTCGTAATGTTTTTTTTTTGAAAGGAAGCGCTTGCCTGGCCTTAATGATAAGGCACTACAAAGTCGTAAAAGAGTCTAACAAAATGGAAACAGAACAAAATAAAAGAGTACAGATACAAGCCGAAACGACTGATAACAGCAATGCAGCGCGGTCGACGACTTCTAGAAGATATCGGGAAGGATGGTACCCCACGGAAGCAAATTCCTACATGACGCGGTGAAGTTCAGTGTACTTTGCCCGCATCTTTAGCACGAGCTGCTCCACGCTTCCTTTGTCTTTTGACTTTGCCAGAAGCTTCAAAAGCTGCAAGAAAGATATCATTTTGTATAAAAGATCAGCTGGATGGTGAAAGAAAATCCCCTCTATACGCGCTTTATTGCGCGTAGTCCACAAGTCCCACGCCAATGTCCCCAAAACCAGCCATGCCACACGGTGTTCCCCACGCGATGCGCCCTGAACCATCCTATATAGGTCCGCGAATCTGGGTTCCACGCACCTCCAGTTATTTCACGGAGGGCGCTCCATATGAAGCGAGCAACTACACACTTGAACAATAAATGGTGGCGATCCTATGCCGCACCGCACCACATGCGATTCCTGTCCCCTGGACTGTGCCTCTTCTGAACTTGGTCTCCGCTAGTGATGCAATTACGACTTACGAGCAACTTGCCATAGAAATATTTTAATTTCGGCCAGCAACCTTGCCTTCCAAATCCCACTCAAATCACACGTGGTATGTGTTTTGAAAAATTCTTTGTAAAGCGATCCCGTCGAGAAGCGACCCGAGGCTTCTAGCTTCCACGAGACCTCCCACTCCGAGCTCTCGATAGGCCCGAGCGAACGTCGGAATCTAGGTTGCCAACTCGAGTTAGCCCAAACTTGGCGTTTGGTTTATCGAAAATGGCAAAAAGGGCCGGGAACCTTTCACATAACGCTTGCTCACCGCACCAGACATCTAACCAAAATGATGCCGCCTTGCCATCGTGAATCAAAAACTTTGTTCCCAGACGCAGAAGGTGACTCACCTTCTTCACGTCTTTGGTGAATTGCGATGATTGCACATGTTGGGGAACGCAGTAATTTCAAAAAAATCCTATGCACACGCAAGATCTATCATGGTGATGCATAGCAACAAGAGGGGAAGAGTGTTGTCCACGTACCCTCGCAGACCGTAAGTGGCAGCGTTATGACAACACGGTTGATGTAGTCATACGTCTTCACGATCCGACCGATCCTAATACCGAAAGTATGGCACCTCCGCGATCTGCACACGTTCGGTTCGGTGACGTCCCACGAACTCTCAATCCAGCTGAGTGTCGAGGAAGAGCTTCGTCAGCACGACGGCGTGATGATGGTGATGATGAAGCTACCGGCGCAGGGCTTCGCCTAAGCACTACGACGATATGACCGAGGTGGATTATGGTGGAGGGGGGCACCACACATGGCTAAGGGATCAATGATCAACTTGTGTGTCCTAGGGTGCCCCCTGGCCCCGTATATAAAGGAGCAAGGGGGAGGCCGGCCGGCCCTTGGAGGCGCGCCAAGGAGGGGAGGAGTCCTCCTCCTAGTAGGAGTAGGACTCCCCCTTTCCTAGTCCAACTAGGAGGAGGAAGGGGGAAGGAAGGAGAGGAAGAGAAGAGAAGGAAAGGGGGGCGCCGCCCCCCCTTCCCTAGTCCAATTCGGACTAGAGGGGGAGGGGCGCGCGGCCCTGCCTTGGCCGACCCTCTCTCTCTCTCCACTAAGGCCCATGTTGGCCCATTAGTCCCCCGGGGGTTCCGATAACCCCCCAGCACTCCGATAATTATCCGGTGATCCCTGGAACTCATCCGGTGTCCGGATATAGTCATCCAATATATCAATCTTTATGTCTCGGCCATTTCGAGACTCTTCGTCATGTCCGTGCTCACATCCGGGACTCCGAACTATCTTCGATGCATCAAAACACATAAACTCATAATACCGATCGTCACCGAACGTTAAGCGTGCGGACCCTACGGGTTCGAGAACTATGTAGACATGACCGAGACACGTCTTCGGTCAATAACCAATAGCGGAACCTGGATGTTCATATTGGCTTCCACATATTCTACGAAGATCTTTATCGGTCAAACCGCATAACGTTATACGTTGTTTCCTTTGTCATCGGTATGTTACTTGCCTGAGATTCGATCGTAGGTATCTCAATACCTAGTTCAATCCCGTTACCGGCAAGTCTCTTTACTCGTTCCGTAATGCATCATCCCGTAACTAACTCATTAGTCACATTGCTTGCAAGGCTTATAGTGATGTGCATTACCGAGAGGGCCCCGAGATACCTCTCCGATACTCGGAGTGACAAATCATAATCTCGATCTATGCCAACTAAACAAACACCATCGGAGACACCTGTCGAGCATCTTTATAGTCACCCAGTTACGTTGTGACGTTTGATAGCACACTAAGTGTTCCTCCGGTATTCGGGAGTTGCATGATCTCATAGTCATAGGAGCATGTATAAGTTATGGAGAAAGCAATAGCAACAAACTAAACGATCATCGTGCTAAGCTAACGGATGGGTCAAGTCAATCACATCATTCTCTAATGATGTGATCCCTTTAATCAAATGACAATTCATGTCTATGGTTAGGAAACATAACCATCATTGATTCAACGAGCTAGTCAAGTAGAGGCATACTAGTGACACTCTGTTTGTCTATGTATTCACACATGTACTAAGTTTCCGAATAATGACATTCTAGCATGAATAATAAACATTTATCATGATATAAGGAAATATAAATAACAACTTTATTATTGCCTCTAGGGCATATTTCCTTTAGTCTCCCACTTGCACTAGAGTCAATAATTTAGATTACATTGTAATGATTCTAACACCCATGGAGTCTTGGTGCTGATCATGTTTTGCTCATGAGAGAGGCTTAGTCAACGCGTCTGCAACATTCAGATCCGCATGTATCTTGCAAATCTCTATGTCTCCCTCCTTGACTTGATCACGGTTGGAATTGAAGCGTCTTTTGATGTGCTTGGTTCTCTTGTGAAATCTGGATTCCTTTGCCAGGGCAATTGCACCAGTGTTGTCACAAAAGATTTTCATTGGACCCGATGCACTAGGTATGACACCTAGATCAGATATGAACTCCTTCATCCAGACTCCTTCATTTGCTGCTTCCGAAGCAGCTATGTAGTCTGCTTCACATGTAGATCCCGCCACGACACTCTGCTTGGAACTGCACCAACTGACAGCTCCACCATTTAATAAAAACACGTATCCGGTTTGTGACTTAGAGTCATCCGGATCAGTGTGAAATCTTGCATCAACATAACCATTTACGACGAGCTCTTTGTCACCTCCATATATGAGAAACATATCCTTAGTCCTTTTCAGGTATTTCAGTATGTTCTTGACCGCTATCCAGTGATCCACTCCTGGATTACTTTGGTACCTCCCTGCTAAACTAATAGCAAGGCACACATCAGGTCTGGTACACAGCATTGCGTACATGATAGAACCTATGGCTGAAGCATAGGGAACGACTTTCATTTTCTCTCCATCTTCTGTAGTGGTCGGGCATTGAGTCTGACTCAACTTCACACCTTGTAACACATGCAAGAACCCTTTATTTGCCTGATCCATTTTGAACTTCTTCAAAACATTATCAAGGTATGTGCTTTGTGAAAGTCCAATTAAGCATCTTGATCTATCTCTATAGATCTTGATGCCCAATATATAAGCAGCTTCACCGAGGTCTTTCATTGAAAAATTCTTATTCAAGTATCCTTTTATGCTATTCATAAATTCAGTATCATTTTCGATCAACAATATGTCATCTACATATAATATCAGAGATGCTACAAAGCTCCCACTCACTTTCTTGTAAATACAGGCTTCTCCAAAAGTCTGTATAAAACTATGTGCTTTGATCACACTATCAAAGCGTATATTCCAACTCCGAGAGGCTTGCACAAGTCCATAAATGGATCGCTGGAGCTTGCACACTTTGTTAGAACCTTTTGGATCGACAAAACCTTCTGGTTGCATCATATATAACTCTTCTTTAAGATATCCATTAAGGAATGCAGTTTTGACATCCATTTGCCAAATTTCATAATCATAAAATGTGGCAATTGCTAACATGATTCGTACGGACTTAAGCATCGCTACGGGTGAGAAGGTCTCATCGTCGTCAACTCCTTGAACTTGTCAAAAACCTTTTGCAACAAGTCAAGCTTTGTAGACAGTAACATTACCGTCAGCGTCAGTCTTCTTCTTGAAGATCCATTTATTCTCTATGGCCTGCCGATCATCGGGCAAGTCAAACAAAGTCCACACTTTGTTCTCATACATGGATCCCATCTCAGATTTCATGGCCTCAAGCCATTTTGTGGAATCTGGGCTCATCATCACTTCCTCATAGTTCGTAGGTTCATCATGGTCAAGTAATATGACCCCCAGAATAGGATTACCGTACCACTCTGGTGCGGATCTTACTCTGGTTGACCTATGAGGTTTGGTAGTAACTTGATCAGAAGTTTCATGATCATCATCATTATCTTCCTCACTTACTGGTGTAGGAATCACTAGAACTGATTTCAGTGATGAACTACTTTCCAATAAGGGAGCAGGTACAATTACCTCATCAAGTTCTACTTTCCTCCCACTCACTTCTTTCAGAGAAACTCCTTCTCTAGAAAGGATCCATTCTTAGCAACGAATATCTTGCCTTCGGATCTGTGATAGAAGGTGTACCCAATAGTCTCCTTTGGGTATCCTATGAAGACACATTTCTCCGATTTGGGTTCGAGCTTATCAGGTTGAATCTTTTTCACATAAGCATCACAGCCCCAAACTTTAAGAAACGACAACTTGGTTTTCTTGCCAAACCACAGTTATAAGGTGCCGTCTCAATGGATTTAGATGGTGCCCTATTTAACGTGAATGCAACCTCTCTAAAGCATAACCTCAAAACGATAGCGGTAAATTAGTAAGAGGCATCATAGATCACACCATATCTAGTAAAGTACGATTACAATGTTCGGACACACCATTACGTTGTGGTGTTCCGGTGGCGTGAGTGACGAAACTATTTCGCATTGTTTCAAAAGAAGACCAAACTCGTAACTCAAATATTCTCCTCCACGATCAGATCGTATAAACTTTATTTTCTTGTTACGATGATTTTGCACTTCACTCTGAAATTCTTTGAACTTTTCAAATGTTTCAGACTTATGTTTCATTAAGTAGATATACCCATATCTGCTTAAATCATCTGTGAAGGTGAGAAAATAACGATATTCGCCACGAGCCTCAACATTCATTGGACCACATACATCTGTATGTATGATTTCCAACAAATCCGTTGCTCTCTCCATAGTACCGGAGAACGGCGTTTTAGTCATCTTACCCATGAGGCACGGTTCACAAGTACAAAGTGATTCATAATCAAGTGGTTCCAAAAGTCCATCAGTATGGAGTTTCTTCATGTGCTTTACACCGATATGACCTAAACGGCAGTGCGATAAATAAGTTGGACTATCATTATCAACTCTTCATCTTTTGATTTCAACATTATGAATATGTGTATCACTATAATCGAGATTCATTAAAAATAGACCACTCTTCAAGGGTGCATGACCATAAAAGATATTACTCATATAAATAGAACAACCATTATTCTCAAATTTAAATGAATAACCGTCTCGCATCAAACAAGATCCAGATATAATGTTCATGCTCAACGCTGGCACCAAATAACAATTATTTAGGTCTAATACTAATCCCGAAGGTAGATGTAGAGGTAGCGTGCCGACCGCAACCACATCGACTTTGGAACCATTTCCCACGCGCATCATCACCTCGTCCTTAGCCAATCTCCGCTTAATCCATAGCCCCTGTTTCGAGTTGCAAATGTTAGCAACAGAACCAGTATCAAATACCCAGGTGCTATTGCGAGCATTAGTAAGGTACACATCAATAACATGTATATCACATATACCTTTGTTCACTTTGCCATCCTTCTTATTCGCCAAATACTTGGGGCAGTTCCGATTCCAGTGACCAGTCTGCTTGCAGTAGAAGCACTCAGTCTCAGGCTTAGGTCTAGACTTGGGTTTCTTCTCCTGAGCAGCAACTTATTTGCTGTTCTTCTTGAAGTTCTCTTTCTTCTTCCCTTTGCCCTTTTTCTTGAAACTGGTGGTCTTATTGACCATCAACACTTGATGCTCCTTCTTGATTTCTACCTCCGGGGCTTTTAGCATCGCGAAGAGCTCAGGAATAGTCTTATTCATCCCTTGCATATTATAGTTCATCACGAAGCTTTTGTAGCTTGGTGGCAGTGATTGAAGAACTCTGTCAATGACACTATCAACAGGAAGATTAACCCCCAGTTGAGTCAAGTGATTATGATACCCAGACATTTTGAGTATATGTTCACTGACAGAACTATTCTCCTCCATCTTGCAGCTATAGAACTTATTGGAGACTTCATATCTCTCAATCCGGGCATTTGCTTGAAATATTAACTTCAACTCATGGAACATCTTATATGCTCCATGACGTTCAAAACGTCGTTGAAGACCCGGTTCTAAGCCGTAAAGCATGGCACACTGAACTATCGAGTAGTCATCAGCTTTGCTCTGCCAGACGTTCATAACATCTGGTGTTGCTCCTGCAGCAGGCTTGGCACTTAGCGGTGCTTACAGGACGTAATTCTTCTGTGCAGCAATGAGGATAATCCTCAAGTTACGGACCCAGTCCGTGTAATTGGTACCATCATCTTTCAACTTTGCTTTCTCAAGGAACGCATTAAAATTCAACGGAACAACATCACGAGCCATCTATCTACAATCAAACATAGACAAGCAAGATACTATCAGGTACTAAGTTCATGATAAATTTAAGTTCAATTAATCATTTTACTTAAGAACTCCCACTTAGAAAGATATCCCTCTAATCCTCTAAGTGATCACGTGATCCAAATCAACTAAACCATGTCCGATCATCACGTGAGATGGAGTAGTATCAATGGTGAACATCAATATGTTGATCATATCTACTATATGATTCACGCTCGACCTTTCGGTCTCCGTGTTCCGAGGCCATATCTGTTATATGCTAGGCTCGTCAAGTTTAACCTGAGTATTCCGTGTGTGCAACTGTTTTGCACCCGTTGTATTTGAATGTAGAGCCTATCACACCCGATCATCACGTGGTGTCTCAGCACGAAGAACTTTCGCAACGGTGCATACTCAGGGAGAACACTTATACTTTGATAATTTAGTGAGGGATCATCTTATAATGCTACCGTCAATCAAAGCAAGATAAGATGCATAAAAGATAAGCATCACATGCAATCAATATAAGTGATTTGATATGGCCATCATCATCTTGTACTTGTGATCTCCATCTTCGAAGTACCGTCATGATCACCATCGTCACCGGCGCGACACCTTGATCTCCATCGTAGCATCGTTGTCGTCTCGCCAATCTTATGCTTCCACGATTATCGCTACCGCTTAGTGATAAAGTAAAGCATTACAACGTGATTGTATTGCATACAATAAAGCGACAACCATATGGCTCCTGCCAGTTGCCGATAACTCGGTTACAAAACATGATCATCTCATACAATAAAATTTAGCATCATGTTTTGACCATGTCACATCACAACATGCCCTGCAAAAACAAGTTAGATGTCCTCTACTTTGTTGTTGCAAGTTTTACCTGGTTGCTACGGGCTTAGCAAGAACCATTCTTACCTACGCATCAAAACCACAATGATAGTTTATCAAGTTGGTGTTGTTTTAACCTTCGCATGGACCGGGCGTAGCCACACTTGGTTCAACTAAAGTTGGAGAAACTGACACCCGCCAGCCACCTGTGTGCAAAGCATGTCGGTAGAACCAGTCTCGCGTAAGCGTACACGTAATGTCGGTCCGGGCCGCTTCATCCAACAATACCGCCGAACCAAAGTATGACATGCTGGTAAGCAGTATGACTTATATCGCCCACAACTAACTTGTGTTCTACTCGTGCACAACATCAACGCATAAAACCTAGGCTCGGATGCCACTGTTGGGGAACGTAGTAATTTCAAAATTTTCCTACGCACACGTAAGATCATGGTGATGCATAGCAACGAGAGAGGAGAGTGTTGTCTACGTACCCTCGTAGACCAGGAAGTAGTCGTACGTATTCCCGATCCGACCGATCCAAGTACCGATCGTACGGCACCTCCGAGTTCTGCACACGTTCAACTCGGTGACATCCCTCGAGCTCTGATCCAGCAAAGTGTTGAGGGAGAGTTTCGTCAGCACGACGGCGTGATGACGGTGATGATGTTCTACCGACGCAGGGCTTCGCCTAAGCACCGCTATGATATGACCGAGGTGGAATATGGTGGAAGGGGGCACCGCACACGGCTAAGGAACGATCACGAAGATCAACTTGTGTGTCCTGGGGTGCCCCCTTGCCCCCGTATATAAAGGAGGGAGAGGGGGAGGTGTGGCCGGTCCGAGGGGTGCGCCTGGAGGAGTCCTACTCCCACCAGGAGTAGGACTCCCCCTCTTGCCTTGTTGGAAAAGGAAGGGGAAGGGAGAAAGAGGAAAGGGGGGCGCCGCCCCCCTTCCTTGTCCTATTCGGACTAGGGGGGAGGGGGCGCGCGGCCTGCCCTGGCCGGCCCTCCTCTTCTCCCTTAGGGCCCATGTAGGCCCAATAACCCCAGGGGGGTTCCGGTAACCCCCCGGTACTCCGGTAAAATCCCGATTTCACCCGGAACGTTTCCGATATCCAAATATAGGCTTCCAATATATCAATCTTTATGTCTCGACCATTTTGAGACTCCTCGTCATGTCCGTGATCACATCTGGGACACCGAACAACCTTCGGTACATCAAAACAAAAACCCTAATTACGATCGTCACCGAACTTTAAGAGTGCGGACCCTACGGGTTCGAGAACTATGTAGACATGACCGAGACACGTCTCTGGTCAATAACCAATAGCGGAACCTGGATGCTCATATTGGCTCCTACATATTCTACAAAGATCTTTATCGCTCAGACTGCATAACAATATACGTTGTTCCCTTTGTCATCGGTATGTTACTTGCCCGAGATTCGATCATCGGTATCTCAATACCTAATTCAATCTCGTTACCGGCAAGTCTCTTTACTCGTTCCGTAATACATCATCCCGCAACTAACTTATTAGTTGCAATGCTTGCAAGGCATGAGTGATGTGCATTACCGAGAGGGCCCAGAGATACCTCTCTGACAATCGGAGTGACAAGTCCTAATCTCGAAATACGCCAACCCAACAAATACCTTCGGAAACACCTGTAGAGCACCTTTATAATCACCCAGTTACGTTGTGACGTTTGGTAGCACACAAAGTATTCCTCCGGTAAACGGGAGTTGCATAATCTCATAGTCATAGGAACATATATAAGTTATGAAGAAAGCAATAGCAACAAACTAAACGATCAAGTGCTAAGCTAATGGAATGGGTCAAGTCAATCACATCATTCTCCTAATGATGTGATCCCGTTGACCAAATAACAACTCATGTCTATGGTTAGGAAACATAACCATCTTTGATCAACGAGCTAGTCAAGTAGAGGCATACTAGTGACACTCTGTTTGTCTATGTATTCACACATGTATTATGTTTCCGGTTAATACAATTCTAGCATGAATAATAAACATTTATCATGATACAAGGAAATAAATAATAACTTTATTATTGCCTCCATGGCATATTTCCTTCAATGCCCACAACTCCTTTGTGTTCTACTCGTGCATATAACATCTACGCATAAACCTAGCTCTGATGCCACTGTTGGGGAACGCAGTAATTTCAAAAAAATTCCTACGCATACGCAAGATCTATCATGGTGATGCATAGCAACGAGAGGGGAAGAGTGTTGTCCACGTACCCTCGTAGACCGTAAGCGGAAGCGTTATGACAACGCGGTTGATGTAGTCGTACGTCTTCACGGTCCGACTGATCCTAGTACCGAAAGTACGACACCTCCGCGATCTGCACACGTTCGGCTCAGTGACGTCCCACGAACTCTCGATCCAGCTGAGTGTTGAGGGAGAGCTTCGTCAGCACGACGGTGTGATGACGGTGATGATGAAGCTACCGGCGCAGGGTTTCGCCTAAGCACTACAACGATATGACCGAGGTGGATTATGGTGGAGGGGGGCACCGCACACGGCTAAGGGATCAATGATCAACTTGTGTGTCCTAGGGTGCCCCCTACCCCCGTATATAAAGGAGCAAGGGGGAGGTCGGCCGACCCTTGGAGGCGCACCAAGGAGGGGAGGAGTCCTCCTCCTAGTAGGAGTAGGACTCGCCCTTTCCTAGTCCAACTAGGAGGAGGAAGGGGGAAGGAAGGAGAGGGAGAGAAGAGAAGGAAAGGGGGGCGCCGCCCCCTGATGACCCACAAGTATAGGGGATCGCAACAGTTTTCGAGGGTAGAGTACTCAACCCAAATTTATTGATTCGACACAAGGGAGCCAAAGAATATTCTCAAGTATTAGCAGCTGAGTTGTCAATTCAACCACACCTGGAAACTTAATATCTGCAGCAAAGTATTTAGTACCAAAGTAATATGACAGTAGTGGTAACGGTAGAAAAGGTAATGATAGCAAAAGTAATGTTTTTGGTATTTTGTAGTGATGATAGCAATAGCAGCAGAAAAGTAAATAGGCGAAGAACAATATATGGAAAGCTCGTAGGCAATGAATCAGTGATAGAGAATTATGCCGGATGTGGTTCATCATGTAACAGTCATAACCTAGGGTGACACAGAACTAGCTCCAATTCATCAATGTAATGTAGGCATGTATTCCGAATATAGTCATTCGTGCTTATGGAAAAGAACTTGCATGACATCTGTTGTCCTACCCTCCCGTGGCAGCGGGGTCCTTGCGGAAACTAAGGGATATTAAGGCCTCCTTTTAATAGAGTACCGGACCAAAGCATTAACACATAGTGAATACATGAACTCCTCAAACTACGGTCATCACCGGTAAGTATCCCGATTATTGTCACTTCGGGGTTAACAGATCATAACACATAATAGGTGATTATAGACTTGCAAGATAGGATCAAGAACTCTCGTATATTGATGAAAACATAATAGGTTCAGATCTGAAATCATGGCACTCGGGCCCTAGTGACAAGCATTAAGCATAGCAAAGTCATAGCAACGTCAATCTCAGAACATAGTGGATACTAGGGATCAAACCCTAACAAAACTAACTCGATTACATGATGAATCTCATCCAACCCATCACCGTCCAGCAAGCCTACGATGGAATTACTCACGCACGGCGGTGAGCATCATGAAATTGGTAATGGAGGAAGGTTGATGATGACGATGGCGTCGGATTCCCCTCTCCGGAGCCTCGAACGGACTCCAAATCCGCCCTCTCGAGAGGTTTTAGGGCTTGGCGGTGGCTCTGTATCGTAAAACGCGATGAATCCTTCTCTCTGATTTTTTTCTCCCCGAAAGCAAATATATAGAGTTGGAGTTGAGGTCGGAGGAGCTCCAGGGGGCCCACGAGGTAGGGGTGCGCCCCCACCCTCGTGGCTAGGGTGTGGGCCCCCTGGTCTTCATCTTTTGCAAGGATTTTTTATTATTTCCGAAAATATGTTCCGTGAAGTTTCAGGTCATTCCGAGAACTTTTGTTTCTGCACATAAATAACACCATGGCAATTCTGCTGAAAACAACGTCAGTCCGGGTTAGTTCCATTCAAATCATGCAAGTTGGAGTGCAAAACAAGGGCAAAAGTGTTTGGAAAAGTAGATACGACGGAGACGTATCACCCCCTTCCCTAGTCCAATTCGGACTAGAGGGGGAGGGGCGCGCGGCCCTGCCTTGGCCGGCCCTCTCTCTCTCTGCACTAAGGCCCATGTTGGCCCATTAGTCCCCCCGAGGGTTTCGATAACCCCTCGGCACTCCGATAATTATCCGGTGACCCCCGGAACTCATCCGGTGTCAGAATATAGTCATCCAATATATCAATCTTTATTCCTCGACCATTTCAAGACTCCTCGTCATGTCCGTGATCATATCCGGGACTCCGAACTATCTTCGGTACATCAAAACACATAAACTCATAATACCGATCGTCACCGAACGTTAAGCGTGCGGACCCTACGGGTTCGAGAACTATGTAGACATGACCGAGACATGTCTCCGGTCAATAACCAATAGCGGAACCTGGATGTTCATATTGGCTCCCACATATTCTATGATGATCTTTATCAGTCAAACCGCATAACGATATATGTTGTTCCCTTTGTCATCGGTATATTACTTGCCCGAGGTTCAATCGTCAGTATCTCAATACCTAGTTCAATCTCGTTACCGGCAAGTCTCTTTACTCGTTCCGTAATGCATCATCCCGTAACTAACTCATTAGTCACATTGCTTGCAAGGCTTATAGTGATGTGCATTACCGAGAGGGCCCAGAGATACCTCTCCGATACTCGAAGTGACAAATCCTAATCTTGATCTATGCCAACTCAACAAACACCATCAGAGACACCTATAGAGCATCTTTATAGTCACCCAGTTAGGTTGTGACGTTTGATAGCACACTAAGTGTTCCTCTGGTATTCGGGAGTTGCATGATCTCATAGTCATAGGAACATGTATAAGTTATGGAGAAAGCAATATCAGC
Source organism: Triticum dicoccoides (assembly GCF_002162155.2). Lineage (NCBI taxonomy): Eukaryota > Viridiplantae > Streptophyta > Magnoliopsida > Poales > Poaceae > Triticum > Triticum dicoccoides. The sequence continues at coordinate 467,301,447 of NC_041386.1, forward strand.
AAACTAAACGATCATCGTGCTAAGCTAACGGATGGGTCAAGTCAATCACATCATTCTCTAATGATGTGATCCCGTTAATCAAATGACGACTCATGTCTATGGTTAGGAAACATAACCATCATTGATTCAAAGAGCTAGTCAAGTAGAGGCATACTAGTGACAATGTTTGTCTGTGTATTCACACATGTACTAAGTTTCCGGTTAATACAATTCTAGCATGAATAATAAACATTTATCATGATATAAGAAAATATGAATAATAACTTTATTATTGCCTCTAGGTCATATTTCCTTTAGCACATTTGAGCGAAAATCGACGCCTCTATCGATCAGGCACTTACTAGAAAATATTGATAGCCATAACCCCCCTTAGCCCGTGAGGATTTTCCAAGCCCATTTGGTCATGATGCACCAATTCATAATTTTGGTATTGATAACTTTGAGGCCCCCGACTTCTTTGGGGGAGCATATGTGTTCCCAATTAACCATGCGATAGTTTTGCCTCCTGTTCTTTTGCCCAAAAAAATCTCGACCTCACTTTGATTTCTGAATAGCCCTTTCTGCCCGCCGTTCAAATCAACTCTTCATTTATGTGCAAATTGTCAAACAATGTAGTTCAAATAATTAAGTTGTTACCCCAGGAATATTTTGCAAAATGATGTACTTATCATCTTAGATAATATATTTATTCATTTTATAGACGACATTTTTCATATTATTTTAGAACAGTATAGGTCACATTGTTTTATAACTATGGATGTTTGATATAATGTGCATTAGTCCAGATGTCGTGCAAGCTTACTAGTAAATATAGAATAGACTCGGATTCACTACAAAAGACACAAGATAGATCATCTACACGTCTACGCTTAGCCATATTATCTCGAGGGCTTATTACATGTACATATGCATATTTGGAGGAACATTAAATTTTCAAGTACAAACTTTCAGATCAGATGGAATCCCATCAAAATTAACCATTTTATAAAAGTAACTAGACAAGAAGCTTCCAGCTTCCACAAAGGGATATCTCTATCTTCAGACAATTTCACAGAATTCAATAAGGCTAGTAAATCAAACAATTTAGTCATAAGAAAGTTATCAACACATCTTCTAAAAGTCAGTTTTTTTTGAAAGCAACATGGGTTTATTACTCAACGTGCAGGCAAGTCGCCCATAACACAGTCGCCCATTTGGGTGGGTACATCAGTTTCCCACTGCATGCAGTGGGCCGGTTCACACAAATGACCAAGGCTAGCCAGTTCATGAGTGACAGAATTCGCGCTATGACGACAAACAGAGATATCAAAGTGAGAGAACCATAGCTTCAATTGGTATTTCATGTCCTCGATCACAGCTGCGTACACCGAAGAGTCCACCCTGTGTAGATCCAACGCCTCACCCAGTAGCTGCGAGTTGGCCTCAAACTCAACTCGAACCATATCGAGCTCTGCTTCTATATTGATCGCATGTGACATAGCTACAGCTTCAGCAGCAAAGGCATCATTTACATTGTCGCTTCTCCTTGCCCGGGCACATATCAGGTTGCCCTCGTTTGCTCTTACCGCAACTCCCCACCCTGCATGATGCTAACCAGGCACAAAGGATCCGTCCAAATTTATCTTGTACTCGGAATTCCTCGGAGGACACCATCTCTCCGGGTTATCCTTGATAGCTGCTCTCCCAAAGATATGCAGATACTCAAGAACATTGCTCCTGGTTCACCTCGCCACTTCTTCCGTCGCAAGAGGCAGTTCTCCCTCTATGAGTTTATTCCTGTTTGACCACCACAACCACCAAAAGGTGAGCACATGTAGCCGCTTTTTTTCATCGAGACCCCAAAGATAATCTATCATCACATGCACGGACGTGATAGTCTCCAGCTCCATACGTTCCTTCTCCATGGCTAGGTCCCTCCACACTTCCTTTGTCGCCTTACATTTTATGAACAGATCTGCTCCGTCCTCCTCAGCCTTACCACAGAACAAGCATTTCGTGTCAGCTATTGGGATTCCATTGTGTGCTACATTGGTGCGAAGGGCGAGGGAATCATGCTTAAGCCTCCACGTGAACATTTGGATGTTTTTTGGGCACGACAGTTTCCAAAGGCGCTTCCAGGAGTCATCCTTAGCAGTGTCCAGATTACTAGGGTTTGAGTCACTTCCCCCACCCCAGCATTATGCATATGTAGCTCAAGCTACCGCTGGCGCTTGTAAGCACTCTTGACGGAGTGGGCACCCTTGGGATCATAATGCCATGCAATGAAATCTTAGACCCCATCCCATAGTAGTATTTGAAGGATATGTTTGATGTCATCCGCCCAGAAGGTGTCTCGCACCAATTGCTCATCCCACTGTCCGGTAGTTGGATCAATTAGATCACAGACTCGCTCCAGCAGGTTCTGCCCTTTGGGGGTCAAGACTCGTCGTGACCAGGGCCGAGGTATCCACGGATCAGACCAAATCTTCACTTGAGTACCATCACCAATCCTCCAAATGTACCCTTCCCAGAAAAGATGCAACCCATGGAGTAGGCTGCACCAGGAATACGAAATGCCGTCCCTAGGAGCAGCATCAAGAAGCTAGCCGTTCGGAAAATACCGAGTTTGCAGTATTTTAGCACAGAGAGAGTCTGGATGTTGAATGAGCCGCCAAATCTACCTGGATAGCAAGGCTATGTTGAAGTCATGCATGTCGTGGAACCCTAAACCCCCCTGTGCTTTTGGCTTAATGAGCGTTTTCCAGCCGATCCAGTAGATGGTATAATCTCTTACCAATGAGCTGAGTTTTTCACAGAAGGATTTTGTTAGGTAGAAACAAGACATAGCAAAGGTGCGGATAGCCTAAGCAACCGTCGTGACCAGAGTTTCTTTACCAACCTTCGCAATGAGCCTTTCCTTCCAACCATACACTCGGCCTGCCATAGCACCTTTGACGAAAGCAAAAGCCTTCCTTCTTGATTTACCAACATGAACAGGCAGACCCAGGTACTTCTCGTTCCAAGACTCACTCTGGATTTGCAGGGCATCCTTGACAGCCGTTTTGGCCGCCACTCCAGTGTTATGGCTAAACATTATTGCTGACTTCTCGAGGTTGATGCACTGCCCCGAGTAGTCCTCGTAGAGATCCAGTAAACGACGCAGCTCTTGGGCCTCAGATTGTTTGGCTTTCAACAGTAGGACTGAGTCGTCAGTGAAGAGTAGGTGCGACACCACCGGTGCTTGTGGATAGATCTTGACCCCAGTGATCTTTCCCGCCTCTTTTGCATCATGAAGCAGGGCTGACAATCCCTACGCACAGATGACGAACAGGTACGGCGAGGCTGGATCCCCTTGTCTGAGACCTCGGGAGGGAGAAAACTGTTCGGTTAAAACGCCATTGACATTGATCTGATACCTTACCGAGCAAACACAGTGCATGACCAAGTCTATCCAACGAGTGCTCAACCCAGTTTAGTCAACATTGCCCTCAAGAACTCCCACTCAACCCTGTCATATGCCTTGCTCATATCCGCTTTCACTGCTTCTATGCCCTCCTTCCCTTTCTTTTTGTCAGTAGGTAGTGCAACATTTCGTAAGCCACCAACACATTGTCGGTTATCATCCGACCAGGGACAAAAGCGCTCTGATTCAAGGAGATAATGTCCGGGAGCACTAGTTTGAGGCGGTTGGCAATAACCTTGGAAACTAGCTTGTAAATCACGTTGCAGAGGCTTATCTGCCGTAGGTCCTTGATTCGGTTGGGATTCTTGACCTTGGGAATGAGAACCACAACCGTGTCATTCCACCCTAGCGGCATAGCTCCTTCGTTCAGCACCGCAATCACCTCATCTACCACTTTGTCCCCCATGAAATGCCAATGCTTCTTGTAGACGATCGAGGGAATTCTGTCAGGACCCGGGGCCTTTAGATCACCAATGTGGTCGAGCGCCGCCTTCACCTCTTCCCGTGTGACCTCCGCTTCCAGGATTGCTCTCATTGCAGGAGTCACACGGGGTTGAACCTTATTGATGAGTTCCGGCAGACGATTGTAACACCCCGGATGTACTTACCATATTTGTAACTCCGACTCTGCCATTTTCGGCTTAAGTTATGAGATTCATGGTTGGGTTTTTGTCTTTGTTTTGCATTTTGTTCATGTCATGCATTTAATATCATGTCATCATGTGCATCGCATTTGCATACGTGTTCGTCTCATGCATCCGAGCATTTCCCCGTTGTCCGTTTCGCAATCCGACACTCCTACGTGCACCAGTGTCCCCTTTTGTCTCTTTTCATGAGAGGGTGTTAGGGCATGTACAATGGTTGATAAGATAGTCTTATCTTAAGTTTTGCATGTAAATTAGATATGACAAAAAAACATGTCTACAATGGGTCATCTCTTAGCCTTATCTTTAATAATTAGTTGTTCCTAGAAACATGGCGAGACAAATTGTGCTAAGAGATCATCTCTTGTCTTCTCTTAAATAAGATAAGAAAAGCCTTCTCTTATGATTTGTCTCTCCTCCACCTCATCATTTATCCTACATGGCACTCTTAAGATAGAACCATTGTACATGCCCTTAAACGTTCTCGGAATGGACCGAGATTTGCCAAGTGGCCTTGGTACACCACCGGTAGACTGCCTGTCAAATTTCATGCCATTTGGAGTCCATTTGATACTCAAACGGTTAACCGGGTAACCGGAAAGGCCTCTTGTGTGTTGCAGCCCAACACCCCTCCAAAACGGCCCAATAACCCATCCAAACCTCTTCCATGTCCTCCGCCGTTGGATCACGATCGCGTGGGTGAAAACTACACCTCATTTGGACACTCCTACCTCCACCTAGGTATAAATATGTGCACCCCTCCAAATTTCGCACTCCAAAACCCTAGCAACCGCTCCCCTCACCGCCGGACATGTCCGCCGCCCGCCGAACGTCTTCGCGCCGCCGCTCCGCACCAATGGCTGCATGACACCTGTCCCGCGCGTCTCCCCCACCGCCGCAGCCTGCCGGGCCCAGGCCAGGCCTGCCCGGCCCGCGCGCCTTCGCCCCGCCGCCCGCTCCTGGCGTCGCCCGCCTCCACCGCGCACCTGCACCGTGCGCCGCCGCCGCCGCCTCTTCGCTCCGGCCAACGTCTCGCCGCCGTCCTCTTCGTCGGGCCCCGCCACCGCGTCGACCCCCGCCGCTCCCCGCGCGCCGCGCCGGACCCATGGAGCCTCTGCCCCGTCGCCTCTCTGGCTCACCGCCGGCCGGATCTGGCGAGATCCGGCCCGGAGGAGCTCGCCGGCCCTCTTCCTCCCTCGCCGGTGTCGAATCCCGGCCATCCTCGTTTCCTGCGAAGAACCCTAGATCTGTTCACCCGAGGTCGATTTTTTCACTAAGTCCTATCCCTCCCTCACATTTTAATGCTCTGTGCTTCATGTCATTACTCCATGACCATAGCTCCGTTTCATGCGCATGATATATCAAAATGTTCACCGTGAGATGCTCTTCATTTCATTTCATTGTGATATGCTTGTTTGAGTCCATCTTGATGCCCAAATCGTTGATGCAAGAGTGCTATAAAATGTTTGCTCCTGTTACTTAGCAGATTATGGGGATTTGTTATTTTTGTCACATTTGTTGTGTGCTGCATATGAACATGAGCTCTACATGTGTTTTGATCTATGCCATGCCGTCTTTACAGGGGTGCTTTCCTTTTTGTGATATTTTTGGTGACTAATACAAGCATGCAAAGTAGCCTTCGTGATATTGCTGATTTCAGGGACTTAGGTTTTTGCTAAGTCCTTTTCCTGTTGTTATTTTTATGCCATGTAAACATGATGCTACAGAGTGATCCATGCTAGTTTTGAGTATCTTCATTAAGGGTGTTTTGGACATATGGTTATGGTCTATCAATCCATGCCCCTGTTTGAAATTATGGAGTGCCCTAACATGTCTCAATCTTGCTCTACTTTTGCTATAAAATGTTCCTGGCAGATTGTTTACATGTTAATCAATTTTGCCATGGTTGTTGTAGTTGATCCATGCATCCTATGAACTTGCTCTTGCCATGGTTAGCTTCATGAACATGTCATATTGCTGTTGATATGCTTAGTTTGTCATTCACTGCCTTGTGGTGAGTGATTTTAGCTCACAAAGATGCCTTCATAATTCTGTTTATGCCATGCTCAGTTTTTTGCCAAGTCTGAATCTATTTATAAAACTTGATGTGTTTACATGGGTGCCATCATATCTTCTGTGCCTTTTTGGCTCATGATCAGTAAGGGACTTTTGTTCTATGCATTTAGTACATTCATGCCATGCCTTTGTTTGCTATTATACGTTCCTGTAGCTTGTTATTTGCTAGCTCTAGACATGGCTTCCTAGTGTTATTCCTGGCATGTTAGCGTTTTCACCAAGTCTGTGAAGCTGATATCTTTTGCATTTTTGCCATGCTTGTTTGAACCCGCTCTGGTGTGATTTAGCCGTAGCTCAGTGTTCATGTTTTGTTAAGCATCTTGAGTAGATCACTTCCATGTGCTTTGTTGCTATGTTGGAGTGCAGTAGCTTAGTTTCATGTTGCATTCTAGATGGCATCGTGCTGTTAATCGCAGAATTGTGCCATTCTTGTTTTGCTTGCCATTTGCAAACCGTGCATCCGATTCCGGTGATCTTTATATCGATTTCAACCGGAATCATCTCATCTTTCCAGAGGCACACTTGGTTTGCCAAGTTGATGCCTGGTTCAATCTTTCCCTTTCGAAGCACGCATATGCATTGCATATCACATCTCGCATATCATGCCATGTTTTGCATCATGTTTCTTGCGCATTGCATCGTGGTTGATTGTTGTTTCCTTTGCTTGTGTTCTTGCCTTGGGTGGAGCCGGGAGACGAGTACATGATCGAGGAACCTGTTGAGAATGCTTACGAGGATCAAGCTTTCGTCAACTCTGAGAACTTTGTAGGCAAGATGACCGTACCCTCGAAATCACTTCTATCTTTGCTTGCTAGTTGTTTGCTCTATTGTTATGCCGCGATACCTACCACTTGCTATATCATGCCTCCCATATTTCCATGTTAAGCATCTAACCCACCTTTCCTAGCAAACTGTTGTTTGGCCATGTTACCGCTTTGCTCAGCCCCTCTTATAGCGTTGCTAGTTGCAGGTGAAGTTGGAGTTTGTTCCTTGTTGGAACATGGATATTGTTGGGATATCATTATTATATCTTGTTTACTTTAATGCATCTATATACTTGGTAAAGGGTGGAAGGCTCGGCCTTATGCCTGGTGTTTTGTTCCACTCTTGCCGCCCCAGTTTCCGTCATACCGGTGTTATGTTCCTTGATTTTGCGTTCCTTACGCGGTTGGGTGTTATGGGAACCCCTTGACAGTTCGCCTTGAATAAAACTCCTCCAGAAATGCCCAACCTTGGTTTTACCATTTGCCACCTAAACCTTTTTCCCTTGGGTTTCGTGGACTCAAGGGTCATCTTTAATTTAAACCCCCGGGCCAGTGCTTCTCTAAGTGTTGGTCCAACCTGAGCGATGTCTGGCGCCCCCTGGGCAACCAGGGTCTATGCCAACCTGACGTCTGGCTCATCCGGTGTGCCCTGAGAACGAGATATGTGCAGCTCCTATCGGGATTTGTTGGCACATTCAGGCGGCTTTGCTAGTCTTGTTTTACCATTGTCGAAATATCTTGTAATCGGGATTCTGAGTCTGATCGGGTATTCCTGGGAGAAGGATTATCCTTCGTTGACCGTGAGAGCTTGTGATGGGCTAAGTTGGGACACCCCTGCAGGGTTTTGGACTTTCGAAAGTCGTGCCTACGGTTATGGGCAGATGGGAATTTGTTAATATCCGGTTGTAGAGAACTTGACACATAACTTAATTAAAATGAACCAACCGTGTGTGTAGCCGTGATAGTCTCTTTTCAGCGGAGTCCGGGAAGAGAACACGGTCTCGTGTTATGCTTGTATGTAAGTAGCTTCAGGATCACTTCTTGATCACTTTTAGCTTCTCGACTGTGCTTTGCTTCTCTTCTCCCTCTCTTTTGCGTAAGTTAGCCACCATATATGCTAGTGCTTGCTGCAGCTACACCTCACTACCCCTTTCTTACCTTAAGCTTAAATAGTCTTGATCGCGAGGGTGTGAGATTGCTGAGTCCCCGTGACTCACAGATACTTCCAAACAGATGCAAATGCCGATGATGCCAGTGCAGGGGACGCTACCGAACTCTAGTGGGAGTTCGACGAGGATTCGTGACGTTACTATGTTTCTTTTCCGGATGATCAGTAGAGGAGCCCAGTTGGGGCGATCGGGGATCTAGCATTTGGGGTTGTCTTTCTTTATTTTGGTACCGTAGTCGGACCTTGATTGTATTCTGGATGAGGTATGTTATATTTATGTATTGTGTAAAGTGGCGATTGTAAGCCAACTCTTTATCCCTTTCTTATTCAGTACATGGGATGTGTAAAGAGTACCCCTCTTGCGACATGCCTACCATACGGTTATGCCTCTAAGTCGTGCCCTGACACGTGGGAGATATAGCCGCATCGTGGGTGTTACAACGGTTGACACCCGCGGAAGTGAAGAGATCCTGAAAAAACGAACAGCCATTGTTAGTCAACTCCTCCCCTTCCTTCACCTCCGAGCCATCCTCCCTTCTAAGCTTCTTAATCCGGTTAGCCTTCCTCTTAGCTGAAGCAACGGCCATGAAATATTTTGTGCTTTTGTTCCCATCCTGTAGCCACGTGACATGGGAATATTGTTTAGCTTTGGTGTTTTTCTTGTCCTCCAACTCCTCAACAAGACATCTCAGCCGAGCCTCCCCCCTAACCTTTACCGCTGAAACCGGCGCCCGCATGCATGTTTCCAACTCACGTCGGGCTTTCCTCAGTCTCCCCTCTAACTCTTCCACCACCTCTCTGCTCCACTTCCTCATCCTCCTAGCCACATTAGTCATTGCAGTAGCGACATCACCTCTCTCCTTCAGGCATCCCTCCTCCCAAGCTCCCTGAATCTCATCACTGCACCCCTCCTCTTGCAGCCACCAAGCCTCGAAGAGGAACCCCCGATCACCTCCACTCGCCATTCTGGGCACGCCTTGTGTATTAACAATTACCGGTCTATGGTCGGAATGTCGAGGGGCCCCGTTGATCACATTGAATTCAGGGAACCACTCGCACCATTTTGCATTGGCTGTTGCCCTATCAAGACGTTCACAAATGTACATGTCCACCTCCTTGCTGTGGTTTCTCCACGTGAATTTATCTCCTTCATAACCAATGTCACATAACTCACACGCCTCCAAAGCTCCCCTAAAGTTATCCATAAACCTCTGAGGGCGGACAACTCCTCCCATCTTCTCATCCCCGGTTAAAATCTCATTAAAGTCTCCAAGGCACAACCAAGGACGAACATTTTGGTGTTGCTGCCCAAGGATCCGCACCATCTTCCAAGTTTCCACTTTCTGCTCTAGTTCAGATTTACCATACACCCTCGTGAGTCTCCATATCCTCCCATCCTCCTCTGTTACATCCACATCCATATGCCGCCTCCCATAAGATCTTAATGAAATGCTTAAGCCCCTCTTCCAAAAAAGAGCTACTCCTCTACTCGGACCTACAGGATTCCAAGCCACCATGTTCGCCAACCCCAACAACTATCGAAACTTCTCCAACTCCTTCTCCGTCAATTTCGTCTCCGCCAAAAACAACACGTCGGGCTCCTCCACCCCCCCCTCCACTCAAGGGGGCTACGAACTGCCGGGCCGTTCCCGAGTCCCCGGCGGTTCCAACCGATAAGTTTCATTGGTCCCGGCGGGGCTGCTCCGACAGCCCGGCCGATATCATGTCAGTGGCACTCACACCCAGTTTGTCAGACGCTAGCACCTCTTCCTGTGTCTTCTCATCCACCTTCCCCTTCTTTCCCAACTTATCTTCTTCATCTTCCATTCTACCCCTCTTCCCGTCCAGCTCCGTAGTCACCGTCTGCTCGCTCGCCACAGCAGTCCTATCCCTCACCTTCTTTCTGTATTTCTTCCCTCCTGCTGCCTTTTCTTTTTCTCCTACGCCGCTAGAGACCTCCAGCCATCCACCCTTATTCTCAGAGACCATAGCCACCGTGCTCGGATTGCTTGGTGCCACAGTGCCCACCACATCTTGGCCTGTAGGATTTGCTTGCTGCCGCTTTGCACCTGCACCAAGTTCCAGCTTCTTGGGGTTGCCCTGCCCCCAGAGAGCTTTGTCATTTTTGACCAGGCTAGTGACCTCATCATCCTTCCCCGACCTGCCTGTGCCACCTCCGCTGGAATCACTCTTCCTCCATGAAGGACTCTCACTCCCACTCCCTGACCTCCCTTCTGATTGGCTGAAACCATAGTTGTGTGTCCCACTCGAGCTTCTACCTCCAGACCTCCAAGCTCTCTCATCCACCAGCCTCTGCACTGACCCATGCCGGCCCGCAGCCATCGTCCCAACTGTGATCGTTCTCCCTTCTTAACCTTTTTATCACAGTCTTTTTCCCCATGGTCGATAATCCCACACGTGTAGCAGAAGTCTGGCAAGAATTCGTATTCAAGTCTGCACCAATCTCTATCCTCCTCCTCCCCACTCTCCATCGCAACCTTCCCTTTGCCATGTTTATCCACCCCTTCATCCTCTCCGGCTAGAGTAAACCCCCTCATAATCGGTTTATCAATCTGCATCCTGATCTTAATTCTTAGAAATCTGCCAATTGCGACTCCATCTACCCCCATGTCCGCCTCCACAAACTCACCAATGATGTTACCAATATCCTCTGCTGAAGTTCATCATACCAAGGGGAAGGTTGTAAACCCTAACCCAAATTGGGATATTGTCATGGGCATAATCCTCTGGCCTCTTACTCGGCACGTAGTCCTCCACCGCCATAATTTCTTTGTCAAACATCCATAGTCCATCTTCAATCGCCTTCCGCTTACCCGACTCCTGGTGAAACGTGATAAGGAATTGATTCGCTCCAATCTCCTTGCAGTCAATTCCCTTGACCGGGCACCAAACCCTGCCTAGAGAGAGGCAGATCGCATCTGGGTGCGCTAATCTCTCGGACATGACCTTACCCACCGCCTGCATCATCGACTCCTTCCCGCTCTCCCTGGATGACAGCCGCACCTTGACACCCTTCCTCTCTTCCTCCGAAAGTTGCAGGCCCTTCAGCAACCCCGCGACTCCTTCCACCGCCATGGCTCCGCTCCCCTTACCGCCCCAACCCCGCCTAGGAACAGGTGTTTTACGACCGCGCGCCCTAGGGAAACACGCAGAAGGTTTTGGTGGAAGGTTTGAGGATCAGGTGAGGCGCATATCACAGGGACGAGGAACCCCGATGGGACTAGACGGTGGCGGAGCGAAGAGAACCCTAGGCACCGATCGCGATCGCCCTCGGGATCGCCTCCGGAATTTCCAGACAAAAACGCCAACCGTCACCAGAGCGGGACGGACTCGCAGTGGTTTTTCTCTAAAAGTCAGTTTTAAAACAGAACAATTCCAAACTTGGGCAATTGATGCATCCCGTTGTTGACAAATGGAAAATTGATCCCAGAATTGGGTTTTAAGAGAATAGTTTCCCAAAATTAGGGTTTTCTTGTATAATAATTAATATATGAAATTGTTTTCTGTAAACTAGTTACACACATTCAGTTCAGAGATGCAGATTAGAGCTGAGGGATTTAGTCTAACATTTGGTGTCAGAGAGAGCGATTTGGTTTCTATAGCATTTGGTGTCAGAACTGAATCTTGAAAGCACAAAGAAACAACAGCGGTTCACGCATCAGTACGCGCCGAGCTATCTCCTAGATTATCAGTGGCGTACGCAACGAGATGCGATGCGATGAGCTTCTTGGCACCAACTTGCGCAAATTGATGCCCGATTCTAGCTACGGTTGCCGAGGTAGGAGGAGCTCCTCCGCTCCGACCTTCATGCTGGCCGTTGCCGCGACGAGCTTCACCATCTTGGCCGTGCCGTCGAGGACGGCGATCTCGACGATGAATGCGCCGCACACGGGGCGGTGGTCGGAGAACTTGGACTCCCCGCGGACGTACGCCACCTGCACGATCCCGTCGCCGCGCCAAAGGATCCGGTCGCACCACGCCGGCGTCCTCCGCTTCGTCTTCTTCTTCGACGCCGCGCCGTCGTCGTCCTCGCCGACGTAGTAGCTGTCGGAGTTCCACGAGTACTTGTACGTCGGCGCGAAGGTGATGACGCCCTCGCTCCACCCGCGGAACACCCCGCCCTCCCTCTCCGTCTTGAGCTGATCCTTCTCGAACAGCGCCGCCCAGTCGCCGGCATCCACCAGCTTCTTCGCCTCCGCGTAGCTCAGCGCGATCCGGTAATTCAGGTCGCCGAGCCAGATCACGCGACTGCACAAACCGAATTTGCTCGAGATTAATGGCAGAATCGGATGCAAGAATCGAATCACTGGTGATGAGAGACTGTGACGTACTCGTGGTCCAGGATTCGTTCCGGGATGCGGCGGCCGGAGCGCTTGCAGACGCGGCGGAACTGGGTGTTCTTGAGGATCTCGACGACGTCGGAGTTGCGGCGGAGCTCGTCGCCGTCCTTCTCACCAGAGGCGAGGTGGCTGCACACGAAGCACAGGGACGTCTGGTGCAGCGACATGCTCACGGAGATGCACCCTTTGTTGCCAAGGCGGCCCATGATGCCGCGGCCGACGCAGCTGAGCCGGACGTGGCCGATGTGCGCCACCAGCTCCCGCCGCGCCCACACCGTTGCGAAGAGACCCACCATCTGCTTGCACGCCACCAGGCAGTACCTCCTCTGCAGGTTCGCCGCCGCCGGCCGGAGCAACAGCGTGGCGTCGGACGCCATGGACGATGCCTCCCCACCGCCGTCCACGACGACGTCCATGTCCTCCTCGTCTGACGTCGTCGTGTCGCCCTCGACAGCATACCGGCGCCGGTTTTTGCTGCTGCCACAGCGCATCATCAGGCAGGACGACGACGATTTGGAGTACGGCCGGCGCCGGGGCGGCCTCTCCGCGGGGCAAGTGCACGACTTGAGCCGGCGGCCGCGGGTGATGGCGGCGCGGCGAACCTCTCTGGGGGAGGACCCGTTCTTGTGAAACAGCGATGGGTCGAGCGGGCTGGAGCTCGCCGTGTGGAGTGCCGAAGCGGGAGAGGCGGACTGGCTGAAGGACCGGCTAGCCGGCGGCGACGACGAAGTCCGGTTGAGCGCCTGGTTGATGAGCGCGAGCCATCTCGACGCCGGCTCGTTGTCCTCGATCACAAGCACGTTCCCGGCGTTGAGAGGGACGACCTCTTGGAATCTGCATCACCATTGCAGCATATTAAGCTTTCGGGTAACTGAGATTAACTGCACTTGATACTGATGGTACTACTAAAGCAATCTTGCCATGTATCCGGTGCAAATTCTGTGAAACTGAAACTTCAAAATTCTTGAAACAAAATCTATGAAATTGGTTCTTCTCATTTCTCAGAATATTTCACATTTTCCATTGTTTAAAACTTTAAATGTGTCTACTTGTTATCTGAAATTTGTGAAGCAAAAAATTCAGAGGCAGCAACTGGTGTTGTTAGTTGAAACATTGCTTTCAGAAGAATAGGACCTTTCAAGCAAAAGAACCCCACAAGAAAACATGCCAATAATTTGCATAATACACACAGTTCAACAACAGGAGATGTGATGAAATTGTTTGTGGTGCAGAGGAACTGAAAGTGGCAATGTCTTCGTCTACGCAAACACGCAGAGCTCGTGTGTGTGTTAATGAATTGACAATGATGTGGCCCTAAATCAAAGCTGTCCAAGTCCGATGCTGTTCTCCATCTGACAAGAGATAGAAGATTGTGCAAAATTATGATATCTTGTAACATACCCTAGAACATAAATATCTGAATGGTCATCAGAAGGCAGCAAGTCATTCAGATTCAGCTCCATATCTGGAGTCTTTCCGGCGACGTTCCATGTTGCTGCAAATACCCTGTGAAACACAGACCACCGAAGGAGGAAAACTATCTGAATTTGATCGATCACGCATAAATACTAACTTATTTGCGGCGTGAAGTGTGCTAATTGCTTAAACTTGGTATATAAAAACTCGTGAGTGTACCTAAAAGACTCAATATGCGTGCTGGTTGATGCAGGAGAACTGAAATTGCTGAATTTCAGGCTTGTACTTTTGAAGAAGGATGAAGATGATGCTGACGGCGAAGCCACGGGTGAGTGATCTGGTCTCTCTTTCAAATCAACTGAAAAAAAATGCAAACACCGAATTACTTTAGCACCTTCACACAAAATTAGCATTTTGGATTGTTTTTTAGTCTTAACCAAATATGAACTTTGCATGATAACCATGCCCCAGGTCAGGCTTCAACTTTCCACATCACACATGGGAATGGGTTGTTCTTATCATGAATTACAGAAGAGAGAAACACGGTGACTTTGCTTCATCAAAAAATGTAATAATGTTCTAAACTTGAGAACCTACCTGTAGTGTTCATAGAGAGCTCAGCACCGTGTCTCGATGAAGAATTCCTACCCTTCATAGTAGGAGTCCTTCCAAAGGGAGACTGAAGAAGGAGAAGAACTAAATCGAGTGATAATTATCTGGTTTGATGGAACTTGCAGCAAGGGATGAGAATAGACGTTACCTTCTTCCTCCTGTTGGTTTTCTGGTCCATTTTCTGAGCCCAGCTTCTTCTTCCAGCATCAAATGAATGGCTCTTGTGCCAAAGCAATTACTTAGCAGCTAGGAGACCTAATCTAATTCCTGAAAAAGTGTTCCAAGAATAAGTCAGGCAGATGGAAGTTTCCTTATTTCCATGGTGAAAACAATCCAAGGCTTGTTGTTCTGAAACACAGCCACCAAAAGTTCTTCAAAGCCAAACTAAGAAACAGGACAAGCAACAACTGTCCAGGAGTATACTATTTAAATAGGACCAACCTATCAGAAAAGAAAGGAACAACCGAGGACTGATTTCAGAAAGGAAAACCCATTCCCTCAAATACGAAATATATTGGTAATTATTTGAGCATTCATAGACAAAACACCAAATGGAACAATCATACAAAATTGGTGTCGCGGTCGCGCAGACGATAGCAAAGCATGTGTGCCCCACTTATAAGAAGGAAGAATCTATACCTTGAAAGAAAGAAAGATGTTTATTTGAATAAAAATAAAAAAATAGGTGTCCTAGTCTTCTTTGATGCAATCAATTCAATGGATTAGTAGAAGTTGACCTGAAAAAACTTTAAAGCAGCCATTGGAAGTTCCAACTGGGGTGATGCTAGTGCTGCTGCCACGGTCACGGCACAAAAACAAGAAGTTTCAGAAAATTTCAACAAACCAATGATAACGAAAGGAAACCGCAGAAAGTAAACTCCTCAAAACAATGTGATATGGACATGACATGACTACCCGTGGAAATCACATTTGTTAGCACACTAGCAAGCATATTGTACCAACCTGCATCCTAATTCCTCGCAAGAACTAAACCACCGTTGCAAAGAAGCTCCGATCATATAGTTGGAGTTGCAACCAAGCGTATGAAGCGAAAAAGCCTAGCTACAAGTGGAAAAAGAATTCCTTGAGACAAGATATCGCCTTTTTTCGTTCGAGAAAAGGGAAGTGTGTGTGCGTGCAATAGATCTTGTAAATTATGTTGGCAAGCTCAAGGTATAGAAGGCGATGGAGTTTGACCAGCCTTTTCCAAATAATTGTGAAAAGTTCCAAATTGAATAGACTAACCAGCTCAAACCAAAGCTGTCATGAAACAGCATAGAGCTGTGTTTAACAGCTCTTTGGAGCCATCCAGCAAGTGGTAAGGTGAGGCAGGCTCTAGGAACTGTAATAAACATAAAAATTGGAACTTTTGAGAAAAAAAAAATGATATACAAGTGTACAACAGGAACAAACAAACGAGGCTGCACTTTTTATTTGGTGTAATTGTCTGTCCAATTACACGCCAAAACCAAGAAGTGGGGGAGGAGACCACACTGATTCCCCGAGGCGGCCGTTTTGGCCTTGGAAGCGTCCAAAGCAGAGGGTGGTCGATCGATGCCCCCAAGAGAACATAGACCATAGTAAAGTATTCATAGAAAAATGGGTGAATTGCAGCATGCAGGAAGAGTTCAAAATGACAAGCGCGGATACCAAACCACAATTACTAATGATCAAGTTCGATTCTCCATGGGATACAGCAGGAGTATAGATGAGAACCGGATCAACATCACGGGACAAATCATACAAATCAAACAGAAGAAAAGAGGGAGAGGCTAGCCATGGCGGAGGAGGAAGAAAAGAGGAGAAACCTTGGTGAATGAATGAACGGCGATGACTCTCGTTCCATGGAATGGAATGGAATGGAAGCGCGCGGCGGGAGAGATGCCAAATGGACGCGGCCTAATAATACTACTAGCTAGTAGGAGAAAGAGCAGGAGAAAACGTACGTTACTATTTTTGCGACGCGGTGGTGGCAGTCTGAGAAACCGCCGGCCGGCTGCCCGGCTGTGCGTCACCGGTGCGTCCTTCTCGTGGTTGCCTTTGCCTGAGGCTGCCGGCGCAGACGAGCGGTTGACGAGGAAGGGGAGGAAATGGTGGGGGAGTGGGGGGACGTGGAGGTTGGTCAGGTCAGATGAGGTCAAACCCAAACGGAGCCGTGGGAGGAAGAAGGGGGGCATTCCCTGTTACCCGCGCCGCGCGCGTCGCCTTTTCCCCATGTTTCTGGAGGTGGAGGAGTAATTTGTCGCCGCGCGTCTTCTCTTCTCTTCTCGGTTCCGTTCCACCGTAAAAATTGGCAAATTTTAGGTGTGGTCAGACACCAGATCTTGTTACTACCTTTTTTCTTTGCGGGAAAGATCTTGTTAGTACTACAAAGACTTGTACTCCAAACGTACTAGTAGTGTTTGGTCTTACGTATTATCGTGGTGTAGCTGTAGATGCATGTTCAAGACAGAGTCAAACATTCTCAGACCATTTTGGCCTCTTCTTTTTTGGGCGAATAGTCAAAATCACATGACTGTTTTTACACGTTCTTGGTTCAGAAAACCCCTAGTCTAACCTGTGTTCCATCTAGTACTAGGGCCGGAATTTCATAGAAATTCTAGAGGATAGAATTCTCATACGATTTTTCCCTTAAGAGCCATTTGGTTCATAGAATGGATTCCTATTCCTATATAGGATTGGTTCCATCCTCCACATTTCATAGGAAAATAAAAATGAGCCTAAACTTAATGAAAAAAGTCATTTGGTGTGAACCAAATGACATCTCGTTTCCTATTCCTACTCATAGGATTTGAAATACATGTCATCTCATTTCCTATAAATTTTCTATTCCTATGATAATCCTATCCTATAAACCAAAAAAGGCCTAGGTCTTTTGTAACCGCATGGATTTTAGACAAAAAGTTTCATTGATAATATGTGTGAAACAACAAATCCCGCAAACTGGAGTATCATACTATAGCAATATGAAAGCATCTAAGCCGGACTTAGAAAATCCATCCTTAAACGTCCGCAGATGCGTATCTGTCTGTGTCCGTATTGAGCCCTTATATGTCCATGTGTATAGTCATGCTCCTCATTTTCTTTTTTATACGTCCGATCAAAATGCATGTGATTGATGTAGATGAAAAGAGAAAAAGAAATGAAATAATAAAGAAAAATGTGGTACGAGATGGGCCGAGGTGGACTGCCCAGACACGTCTGTGAGCCCGCATATTCTCTTCATATTTGATTTCAATAGAAGGGTTTACGGACACCCCGAATGTATAGAAATAATATGAAAGGTCTGATTGGATCATTTTTTTTTCTTCTCTCATGTTTAATCATTGACTGGACGTGTCCGCGAACGTTTCAGAAGGATTTGAGAGGACTGGTTTAAGTTTTTTTCCTGGTCTAGAGGGACTAGTAACTTTTTTTTTGCGGGTGGTTAGTAAGTAACTTTTTCTCATATAGGCGGCACCAGCATTGAATCTGGAAGCACGTACTGGGTAGCTACTTGCATGTTGATCGATGGACCACTTTGACTTCTTGCTTGGGATGGTGGATCATGGACCGCATCTCGCGTTCCTACTACCAAAACGTGCAGCCGTGTCCGGCCCGGCCCGGATCATGTCACCGTGCTGTCGTGTCGATGCCATGCATCATCACATATATTCCCTTCTGCTCATCCCATACCTTCCCAGCGATTACACTGACAATATTATCAAGTCGTTCCCTTAATTATTTGTTGGACGACCTATATTCTACTACTGTCTTCCAATAACCAAAGACTCGAAGTAGGTAAACATGGTAGGCATGCATGAAGTAGGCCATGCTCAGTGGATAAAGAGAAGAGGAAAAAAAGTTTGGACTAATTGGTTGCACTAATCAAAGTACTGGGACTTGCATCAATGCACTCTTTAGATGCTTAGGTTTACTTATTTTGACAAAGAGCTATCTTGGATTAGGTTGCAACTTTTTTTTATTGAACATATGATATTTTTTTCTTTTACAAGCACAAGTCAAACACACATAGATAACCCGTTTGATGGCTAGAAGGCCGGTGAGAGTGAGCCGTTCAACCAATCAGGGATTAAATCTCATGTTTGTCATTAAGCTTTCACAATAATGTGGGTTATTCTTTCAGTGGAAGGCAATGTTTCTGTGGCAGTGAGACATTCGTGGTAACTTCATCAATTTTAAAATCCGCAACGCCAACTCTTGTATGTGTGTATTACTATCGTCTTCCATTTTCCGAATATTAGAAGTAGGTAACTAGATGTGTATGCATGAAGAAGGCCATGCAATGACAAAAAGGAAGAGGCAAAGGAGTTTCGACGAACTTCCCAAGATGCCCAAGATGACAAGCTCCTCCAGAAAAATTACAGTTATCCAGGTTGAGTACTCTTAACATTGAAGATGGTGTTGTTACCAAGAACCATGTGTAGCTCCATGATGATGGCTTTCCTCTCTTCCCCCCTCCCTCCCCTCGGTCTAGCGGTCGCGGCGGTGGCCTGCTTTGTTCGCTCCCCTTCCTTCTTCTCGTCTCCCCCCTCTTGGTCGACGCCATCCCCTCCCCCCTCCCCGCAGTCTGCTGATCCCCAGTGTCCTCCTTCTACGTGCCTGGGCGGTGCCCTCTCGGCCAATCGCTTCTGGGCGCTCAACGGGAGTGGCTCGGAGTCGGGGGACGACGTCGACGCCTCCTTGGATCTGCCTCTGCCTCCCTTGTCGGTGTTGTTGGCTAAGGTGAGGAAATTTGCCTTGGGCGGTCGTGGCAGTGCGATGCCGTCGCCGGCGGCGGAAGTTGGCTAGTCCGTCGTGACGCAATGTGGTCGTAGATCTGGTATGCGCGATTGGCTGCCGATGTCCTCCCCTGACCTGGGTTGCATGGGTGTGCCTTTGTTGGGTCCGTCGTCCCTCCCTCCCTCTCCGGCTGCGACCTCTCCTCCATCCCCAGATCTGCCGTTGGGGCGACACACTGGGGCGATGGGGGCTAGTTCTTCATCGCCGATTGTGGTCGGCGGGTCGACGGCGGCACAGTCTATGGTGGGCGAAACCCTAGGGGCGAATGCCTCGCTGGTGTTGGTGCCGGATGTGGGCCGGGGTGCGGCCCTGGCACCTCTTGGGCCTAGGGCTGGGCTGGCTGTGGACCCATTCTCTGCGTCGGATTTTCCTCCTCTTGTCTCTCTTGGGTCGGGTTTATCGCGTGGGCCTTCTGTCGGGCCTGCCTACCAGTCCATATCGATCCAGCCTATCAGCCCACGGGTGCAGGGATATACATGGTTAAGGAAGGGCTCCCATGACCCTGATCTAGGGTTTCCTGCTCCCCATTCAGATGTGTGTCGTTATCCTTTCCGCATCCATTGTCTTGTGATATCCCATCCTCCTCCTCCCTTCTCGCTCTCCTTTGTTGTGGCTCTCACCATGGACAAGTCTCGGGCTTCCTCTTCGGAGGCTTTGTCCGGTAGTAAGCATGGCCATGAGGGCTCGTCGGAGGCGGGTCGCTCCCCACATCTGTAGTATGAGGCGACACTGAGAGCGCTTCTCGCGAGTAGGTGGAGCGCGACCGGGCGGCGTGGGCGGCGGGGCAGGAGTGACTGCAATGATGATGGGGTGCACTTGGAGGTGGATGTGGATCCTTAGGAAGCCATGGCCGATGGTGCGACGGCGGCCCCGGTGGGCCCTCAGCCTGATCTCCCTCACGGACCGGCCGGCCAGGCGCTGGCGGGTGATGACCCACAAGTATAGGGGATCAATCGTAGTCCTTTCAATAAGTAAGAATGTCGAGCCCAACGAGGAGCAGAAGGAAATGACAAGCGGTTTTCAACAAGGTAGTTTCTGCAATCACTGAAATTGTTGGTAACAAGTAGTTTGATAATAGGATAATTCGGAACGGACAAGTAATGGCAACGGTAAATAAAGTGCAGCAAGGTAGCCCAATCCTTTTTGTAGCAAAGGACAAGCTGGAATGGTCTCTTATAATAAGCAAAGCGTTCTTGAGGGCACACAGGAATTTCATCTAGTCACTTTCATCATGTTGGTTTGATTCATGTTTGCTACTTTGATAATTTGATATGTGGGTAGACCGGTGCTTGGGTGCTGTTCTTACTTGAACAAGCCTCCCATTGATGATTAACCGACACGCAAGTATTCACAACTATGAAAGAATAATTAAGATAACCATCTAAGCATAGCATTAAACATATGGATCCAAATCAGTCCCTTACGGAATAGCGCATAAACTAGGGTTTAATCTTTTGTCACTCTAGCAACCCATCATCTAATAACTACTCCACAATGCATTCCCTTAGGCCCAAAGATGGTGAAGTGTCATATAGTCGACATTCACATAACACCACTAAGGGAATCACACCATACATATCATCAAAATATCGAACACATATCAAATCCACATGATTACTTGCAACATGACTTCTCCCGTGGCCTCAAGAACAAGGGTAACTATTCACAAATATTATTCATGCTCAAGATCATAGGGATATTAAATAGCATAATGGATGTAAACATATAATCTTCCACCAAATAAACCATCTAGCATCAACTACAAGATGTAATCAACACTACTAGTCACCCACAGGTACCAATCTGAGGTTCCAGTACAAAGATTGAACACAAGAGATGAATTAGGGTTTGAGATAAGATGGTGTTGTTGAAGATGTTGATGAAGATTGGCCTCCCAAAGATGAGAGGGTTGTTGGTGATGACGATGGCTTCGATTTCCCCCTCTGGGAGGGAAGTTCCCCTGGCGGAATCGCTCCGCCGGAGGGCAAAAGTGCTCTTGCCCAAGTTCCGCCTCGAGACGGCGCGCTTCATCCCGAAAGTCATTCTTTTATTTTTTTTCTAGGTCAAAAGACCTTATACCAGAAGATGGGCAACAGAGGTGGGAGGGGCTAGCGCGCCCTGGTGTCTTGTGGGCACTTGGCAGCCCCCCTCTGGTGGTTCCTTTCTCCAATATTTATTATATATTCCAAAATAATTCTCTATAAAATTTTAGCTCATTTGGAGATGTCAGAATAGGTATCTCTGACATAGCTTTTTCAGATCCAGAGTTCCAGCTCTCGTATTCTCCCTCTCTGTATAAACCTTGCATATTATGAGAGAAAATGCATTAGAATTACTCCATAAAGTGTTATTATGCATAAAAACATTATAAATAACAGTAGGAAAACATGATGCAAAATGGACATATCAACTCCCCTAGCTTAGACCTCGCTTGTCCTCAAGCGAAAGCCGGTATCGAAAATCATGTCCACATCTTTAAAGAGAGAGGTGTCGATAAAAATAAAATACGGACATATTAGCACCATGCTTATTATTATAACAACAACAAAATTTATCATATAACTTGTCATGAACAAGTAACAATTCATCACAACATCGAACTAAAAAGCATAAACTATATTGAAAACTAACAAACTATGTTCTCAGTCAACTTTGCAACTACAATTCATCATATTTTCAAGAAGGGTCTCGTATTGAAGCCTTTTGGCAAGTCCACATACTCGACCATCATTTAATCTTCTATGATTGCTAACGCTCACAACATATATATGAGCAAAAAGTTTCAACGGGACACATAGAAAGATAGGGGCTTATAGTTTCGCCTCCCAACTTATTCACCTCAAGGGTGATGTCAAAAATAATAACTCATGCTCACTCATATCCAACTGGATATGTGCCTAGATCTTTCCCCACCACATGATGCTTGCCAAAGAGAAAAATAAAAAGGAATAGAGAAGAATAGTTTGACTCTTGCATACAAAGTAAATACATAAAAGTAAAAGATCGGCCCTTCATAGAGGGAAGCAGAGGTTGTCATGCACTTTTTGCTTTTGTATGCAGAATCTCTTAATGCAAAAGAATGTCACGTTATATTGCCCCTTATGATAGCAACCTTTATTATGCAGTCCGTCGTTTTTACTACTTTGCCATCACAAGTTCGTACAACACTTATTTTCCCATACTCTAAAGGATCAAACACATTTAGAAGCATTTGTATTGCCTTTTTGCACGGATGACAACTTACTTGAAGGATCTTACTCAATCCATAGGTAGGTATGGTGGACTCTCAAAACATGAGTTTGGGTTTAAGGTTTTTGGATGCACAAGTAGTATCTCTACTTAGTGCGGATTTTTGGCTAGCAAAGATATTGAACAAGCACCACATGTTGAAGGATCTATGCCAATATAACTTCTATGTGAATATGAACAAACATAAATCATTGCATTGTCTTCCTTGTACAACGTCAATAGTTTGGCCTACAATATTTAGTGGGGGCTCACAATCATAAAAGATGTCCAAGATAGTGTATTTGCATCTGAATCTTATCTCACCTTATTAATTCTTTCATGAATTGCATCATTGACCAATGCTATGTTTGTTAACTTTCAATAAATTTTACCACTTATACTTTTCCTTATGTGATGTCATTACTTACCATAAGATTAGCATATGCTATTTTTCATTATTTTCTTTTATTTTGATTGAAACAAAAAAGTAAAGGAGCAAAAACTCAAACTAAACTTTATTATATAGCTCTCACTCTATTACATAGATAAATAGATCACAGAACTAGCATGAAAATAGATCATACTAAACTTTTATTCAACTAAATCACGAAATAGCTAAGGATCGAACTAAGATAGGTGAAGGTAACAAAAGTGATGGTGATATGATACCGGGGCATCTCCCCCAAGCTTGGCACAAGCCAAGGGGAGTGCCCATACCCGTGTACTCAAGTCTCCTTTGGTGATGAAGATGGAGGTGGTGGTGATGAGGTAGTCTTTTTCTCCAACTTGCGTCGGAGGCTAAAAATTTCCTCCTTTAGATCATCATTATCCAACTCAAGCTTTAATACCCTCTTGCATAATGCCGCCTTGCTCTCATATCTCCAGGTTGAGGTAGTGGATCTTCCTGTTCATCAGAGCTATCATCCCTTGCTTCCTTCATGTCAGCGTCTTCCTCCTCATCCACGGTCCAACCGTAAGGATCCTCCTCCCCATAGACCTTGGGATTTATCAGCGACATAGCTCTCTCCCTCCGAATCTTGAGACGACATATTTTCAGATCTGCTAGGAAAACAACACGAAACAAGAACAAAGGATTTCTCCGTGATACGATGGTTAAATCGTCCGGAGGTATATATAAAGATTTTTTTATCATGGGAAACAAGCATATGGAAGGAAAATGAAAGTCGGGAAGGTGCCCGAGGGGCCCACGACCCACCAGGGCGCGCCAAGTGGGGCAGGTGCGCCCTAGTGTCTTGTGGGCACCTGGGTTGCCTTCCCGGTTATTTCTTATTTTCCTATTTTTTCTAATATTCCAAAACTGACAGAAAATATTTTTGCGGTTTTTTCGAACCCCGTTTACTTACCGTTCATGTACCTCCTCTTTTTTAGGGTTCTGGAGTGTTCTGGAAGGTTTCTTTTATGTATTCCTCTAGTGTCATGGTTTGGATAATGTTAGTTTCAACATTAATGGGCGTACCTGAGATAATGTTAGTCTTTACTTCTTTGTCCATTAACCACCTATGGTTTAGTACCTTCGGCATTATTAATCTTGATAGCTCCAGAGTGATAAACTTCTTCGATGATATATGGTCTTTCCCATTGGGAAAGAAGTTTTCCTGCAAAAAATCTAAAACGAGAGTTGTACAGTAGAACATGTTCTCCAACTTTGAATTCCCGCTTTTGAATTCTTTTGTCATGCCATATTTTAACTTTTTCTTTAAATAATTTGGTATTTTCATAAGCTTGAGTTCTACATTCATCTAGGGAGCTAATATCAAACAACCTCTTTTCACTAGCAAGTTTGAAATCGTAATTAAGTTCTTTAATTGCCCTATATGCTTTATGTTCTAACTCAAGAGGAAAACGACAAGCTTTTCCATAAACCATTTTATATGGAGACATACTTGTAGGATTTTATAAGTTGTTCTATAGGCCCAAAGTGCATCATCAAGTTTCTTAGACCAGTTCTTTCGGGACCTATTGACAGTTTTTTGCAATATTAATTTTATTTCTCTATTGCTAAGTTCAACTTGACCACTAGATTGAGGATGATAGGGTGATGCAATTCTATGGTTAACATCATATTTAGCAAGCATTTTACAGAAAGCACCATGAATAAAGTGTGAACCACCTGACGATGACATGTACCTAGGGTAGGGTCCTAGGCCTGACCTACATGCCCTACCCAACACACTACCTACGGGAATCCAAGACTTACAAAGTTAGAAAAGAGGTGTCGACTGGAATGACCGCAACATGCAAGTTACTTGACACAAGATCCACTCGGTTACTCATCCACCACTGGACCGTCCTTACTCACTCGAAGCACCTGATTTCACTCAAAGGCAAAAGGCCTAGAGCTACTCCGGGATGGCAACGGTCAGGCAATCAGGTCGTCGCTATAAAGATCATTAAGTGTAGACGTTACCAGTAATGCTCGCCCCTTTACTGTCTCATTGAACCCTTGCGTAATGGAGGTTGATGAGGGGTCAGTGGACTCTATATAAGCTGCCCCTCTGCTCCTGCACAAGGGTTCGCACCCCTGTAACTCAACACTCCATACAACAAAGCTTCCACACCACCGAGACGTAGGGTCATTACCTCCTCTGAGAGGGGCCTGAACTCGTAAATCCGAGTGTGCAACTTCGCTGTAGCTAGGCTCTGCCCTCTCCTACGTACCCCTAACCTCTACTGTCAGATTTGTTCCCACGACAGTTGGCACCCACCGTGGGGCAGACATCTAAGCGGCTTCTGGCGTGGTTGCGTTCTTCGAACTCCTTCATCATGGTTTCCAGCGGCGGATTGTCCCTGGGGCGCTAGCTCCATCTCGGCGTCCTCAGTCTCGTCGCCGACGATTCAGCGTGGCTCCAAGAAGCCCCTCTGGACGTCGAGGCGCTCCCTATTCGTAGGGCAGCTCACTTTTGTGTCAGTTCCTATGGCGTCCTCCTCCGGCAGCCGTCGACTCAGTATTAGTCGGCTCTGGTGGCGTTTCCCCTTCCCACTGCTCGCCGTCGCAAGCGATCCGATCACTCTTGGCTCCAGCGATGGGTGAGGCATGATATGTATCCAACGTATCTATAATTTTTGATTGTTCCATGCTATTATATTATCTGTTTTGGATGTTTTATATGCATTAATACGCTATTTTATATGATTTTTGGGACTAACCTATTAACCTAGAGCCCAGTGCCAGTGCTAGTTTCTGTTTTTCCTTGTTTTAGAGCTTCACAGAAAAGGAATACCAAACGGAGTCCAAATGGAATGAAACTTTTGCAATGATTTTTCTTGGACCAGAAGACATCCAGATGACTTGGAGTGCAAGTCAGAGAATCCACAAGGTTGGAGGGCACGCCCAGGGGGTAGGGCGCGCACCCCACTCTTGTGGGCCCCTCGTGACTTGCACTCCGAAACCTTCCGGGAGAGCCACAAAACCACTTTTCCACCACCGCAACCTTTTGTACCCGTGAGATCCCATCTAGGGGCCTTTTTCAGGGTCCTGCCGGAGGGGGGATTCGATCACGGAGGGCTTCTACATCAGCACTATTGCCTCTTTGATGAAGCATGAGTAGTTTACCACAGACCTATGGGTCCATAGCTAGTAGCTAGATGGCTTCTTCTCTCTCTTTGATTCTCAATGCAAAGTTCTCCTCGATGTTCTTGGAGATCTATTCGATGTAATACTTTTTTCGCGGTGTGTTTGTCGAGATCCGATGAATTGTGGATTTATGATCATCTTATCTATGAATATTATTTGAATCTCTTTTGAATTCTTATATGCATGATTTGGTATCTTTGCAAGTCTCTTCGAACTATCGATTTGGTTTGGCCAACTAGATTGGTTTTTTTGCAATGGGAGAAGTGCTTAGCTTTGGGTTCAATCTTGTGGTGCTCGATCCTAGTGACAGAAGGGGAACTGACACCTATTGTATTGTTTCCATCGAGGATAACAAGATGGGGATTTCATCATATTACTTGAGTTAATCCCGCTACATCATGTCATCTTACTTAATGTGTTGCTCTGTTCTTATGAACTTAATACTCTAGACAGGCAGGAGTCGGTCGATGTGTGGAGTAATAGTAGTAGACGCAGAATCGTTTCGATCTACTTGACATGACATGATGCCTATATTCATGATCATTGCCTTACATATCATCATAACTTTGCGCTTTTCTATCAATTGCTCGGCAGTAATTTGTTCACCCACCGTAATATTTTCTATCTTGAGAGAAGCCTCTAGTGAAACCTATGGCCCCCGAGTCTATTTTCCATCATATAAGTTTCCGATCTACAATTTTAGTTTCCTATTTACTTTCTTTGCAATCTTTTACTTTCTGTTCCATAAAAAATATCGAAAAATATTACTTTACCATTTATCCATCTATATCAGATCTCACTTTGCAAATAACCATGAAGTGATTGACAACCCCTTTGTCGCATTGGGTGCAATTGGTGTTTGTTTGTGCAGGTATTCGGTGGCTTGTTGTGTTGTCTCCTACTGGATTGATACCTTGGTTCTCAGAAGCTGAGGGAAATACTTACTCTACTTTGCTTCATCACCCTTTCTTCTTCAAGGGAAAAACCAACGCAAGCTCAAGAGGTAGCAGGAAGAATTTCTGGCGCCGTTGCCGGGGAGATCTACGCCAAGCCGAGACATACCAAGTACCCATCATAAACTCTCATCCCTCACATTACATTATTTGCCATTCGCCTCTTGTTTTCCTCTCCCCCACTTCTAAAACGATTTGCAAAAATATTTTCCATTTCTTCGTCCTTCTTCCGTTTGTCCTTCTGTTTGCTCGTGTTGCCGTGTGCCTTCTATTTGCTTGCATCTTCGCTTGCTAAAAATCTATTCGTATGGATCCTCATCCACTTGCTAATCTTCTTAAAGATCCAATTATGATGAACCAATTGCTAGTGAGTTGAGTGCACTAGATTATCGTTATGAGGTTTTGCTTGAAATTCGTGAATCTGAAAATTGTGATGAAGTGTTGAAAGAAGAAAATTATAAAGTGATTCACGATAGCTCCTTGAATGAAAATCATGATTGCAATGGTTTTACTATAAATTCTATTGATGTCAATTATGTTAATGATATGCAAAACCCTAAGCTTGGGGATGCTAATTTTGCTATGTCTACTACTTGTTGCAGTGATCATGATTGGGGTGATTCTTCTTCTAATATTGAAATTTTATTTAAGCCCCATGATGAATATGAGATTGATAATAATGTTTGCGATAATATTGGAAGTGGATTTGGAAGAGTGTCAACTTTATATCCCACTTATTTGTATAATGTTCAATCTTATGATGTTTTTGATAAAAGTGGGTTCGGAGAGGTCATGACTTTATTTTATGATAATCCCACTATTTCGAAAGAATGTCAACTTTGCATGCATGTGGATCATGAAGAGAAAATTTTATGTGACAACTATATTGTTGAATTTGATTATGATCCTACATGTAATTATTATGAGAAAGGAAAATATGGTTGTAGAAATTTTCATGTCACTAAATTACCTCTCATTTTGTTGAAATTACTATTGTTTCTTTCTCCTTCCTTGCATATGCTAGTTTTTGCTTGTCTTGATAATTTATTTGCTTATATAATGCCTATGCATAGGAAGCATGTTAGACTTAAACTTGTTTGTCACATCTTTTATGATGCTCTCTTTGTGTTATAATTGCTATCTTTCATGTGAGCATCATTAAAATTATCAATGCCTAGCTAAGGCCATTAAACAATAGCGCTTGTCGGAAGGAAACCCAATTTTATTTTTGTTCTTTCTTTTTAGGTCCTGTTTTGCAATAAGTAATTCATCTAGACTCTAGTTAGATGTGGTTTTATGTTTTAATTAGTGTTTGTGCCAAGTAAGACCTTTGGGATAGCTTACGGTGATAGTTGATTTGATGCTGCTGAAAAACAAAAACTTTTGTGCCCAGGAGATTAGTTTTCATTTTTAACAGAAGCGCGATAAAATACTGATTCTTTTTTGCATAGGATTAATAAAAAAATTACCAGTACTTTATAATTTCTCAGGATTTTTGGAGTTACAGAACTATTCGAAATATCCAGATTGCTACAGACTGTTCTGTTTTTGATAGATTTTGTTTTTCGCGTGTTGTTTGCTTATTTTGATGTATCTATGGCTAGTATCGGGGGGTGTGAACCATGGAAAAGTTGGAATGCAATAGATATTGCACCAATATAAATAAAGAATGAGTTCACAACAGTACCAAAAGTGGTGATTTATTTTCTTATACTAACGGAGCTTATGAGATTTTCTGTTGAAGTTTTGTGTTGAAGTTTTCAAGTTTTGGGTAAGGATTTTATGAAGTATGGAATAAGGAGTGGCAAGAGCCTTAGTTTAGGGATGCCCAAGGCACCCCAAGGTAATATTCAATGATGCCAAAGAGCCTAAGCTTGGGGATGCCCCGGGAAGGCATCCCATCTTTCGTCTTCATTTATCGGTAACTTTACTTGAGGCTATATTTTTATTAAGCACATGATATGTGTTTTGCTTGGAGCGTCTTGTATGATTTGAGTCTTTGCTTTTTAGTTTG
Source organism: Triticum dicoccoides (assembly GCF_002162155.2). Classification (NCBI taxonomy): domain Eukaryota; kingdom Viridiplantae; phylum Streptophyta; class Magnoliopsida; order Poales; family Poaceae; genus Triticum; species Triticum dicoccoides. The sequence continues at coordinate 467,330,502 of NC_041386.1, forward strand.
AAACAATCATCCTTGCTGTACACACCTTTTGAGAGAGACACGCATGAATCGTGATTTATTAGAATAATCTATGTGCTTCACTTATATCTTTTGAGCTAGGCAAAATTGCTCTAGTGCGTCACTTATATCTTTTTAGAGCACAACGGTGGTTTTATTTTATAGAAATTGTTGAACTCTCATGCTTCACTTATATTATTTTGAGAGTCTTGAAAAACAGCATGGTAATTTTCTTTGGTTATAAAATTAGTCCTAATATGATAGGCATCCAAGAGGGATATAATAAAAACTTTCATATAAAGTGCATTGAATACTATGATAAGTTTGATTCCTTATGATTGTTTTGAGATATGAAGATGGTGATATTAGAGTCATGCTAGTGAGTAGTTGTAAATTTGAGAAATACTTGTGTTAAAGTTTGTGAGTCCCGTAGCATGCATGTATGGTGAACCGTTATGTGATGAAGTCGGAGCATGATTTATTTATTGATTGTATTCCTTATGAGTGGCGGTCAGGGACGAGCAATGGTCTTTTCCTACCAATCTATACCCCTAGGAGCATGCACGTATTACTTTGTTTCGATGACTAATAAATTTTTGCAATAAGTATGTGAGTTCTTTATGACTAATATTGAGTCCATGGATTATACGCACTCTCACCTTTCAGCCATTGCTAGCCTCTCTTGTACCGCACAACTTTCACCGCTACCATAAACCCACCATATACCTTCGTCAAAACAGCCACCATACCTACCTATTATGGCATTTCCATAGCCATTCCGAGATATATTGCCATGCAACTTTTCACCATTCCGTTTATATGACACGCTCCATCATTGTCATATTGCTTTGCATGATCATGTAGTTGACATCGTATTTGTGGCAAAGCCACCGATCATAATTCTTTCATACATGTCGCTCTTGATTCATTGCACATCCCGGTACACCGCCGGAGGCATTCACATAGAGTCATATTTTGTTCTAAGTATCGAGTTGTAATTCTTTAGTTGTAAGTAAATAGAAGTGTGATGATCTTCATTATTAGAGCATTGTCCATGTGAGGAAAGGATGATGGAGACTATGATTCACCCACAAGTCAGGATGAGACTCCGGACGAAGCAAAAAAGAGGCCAAAAAATGAGAGAAGGCCCAAATAGAAAAATGATAGAAAAGAGAGAAGGGGCAATGTTACTATCCTTTACCACACTTGTGCTTCAAAGTAGCACCGTGATCTTCATGATAGAGAGTCTCCTATGATATCAGTTTCATATACTAGTGGGAATTTTCATTATAAAACTTGGCTTGTATATTCCAGTGATGGGCTTCCTCAAAATACCCTAGGTATTCGTGAGCAATCGAGTTGGATGCACACCCACTTAGTTTCTTTTTGAGCTTTCATAAACTTATAACTCTAGTGCATCCATTGCATGGCAATCCCCGCTCACTCACATTGATATCTATTGATGGACATCTCCATAGCCCGTTGATACGCCTAGTTGATGTGAGACTATCTCCTTCCTTTTGTCTTCTACACAACCACCTTCTATTCCACCTATAGTGCTATATCCATGGCTCACGCTCATGTATTGCGTGAAAGTTGAAAAAGTTTGAGAACATCAAAAGTATGAAACAATTGCTTGGCTTGTCATCGGGGTTGTGCATGATTTGAATATTTTGTGTTATGAAGATGGAGCATAGCCAGACTATATGATTTTGTAGGGATAAGCTTTCTTTGGCCATGCTATTTTGAGAAGACATAATTATTTTGTTAGTATGCTTGAAGTATTATTGCTTTTATGTCAATATTAAACTTTTGTTTTGAATCATACGGATCTGAACATTCATGCCACAATAAAGAAATTACATGGATAAATATGTTAGGTAGCATTCCACATCAATTTTTTTGTTTTTATCATTTACCTACTCGAGGACGAGCAGGAATTAAGCTTGGGGATGCCTAATACGTCTCCAACGTATCTATAATTTTTGATTGTTCCATGCTACTATATTTTCTGTTTTGGATGTTTTATATGCATTAATATGCTATTTTATATGATTTTTGGGACTAACCTATTAACCTAGAGACCATTGCCAGTTTCTGTTTTTTCCTTGTTTTAGAGTTTCGCAGAAAAGGAATACCAAACGGAGTCCAAATGGAATGAAACGTTCTTGATGATTTTTCTTGGACCAGAAGACATCCAGAGGACTTGAGTGCAAGTCGGAGAAGTCACGAGGCGGCCACAAGGTTGGAGGGCGCGCCCAGGGGGTAGGGCGCACCCCCACTCCTATGGGCCCCTCGTGACTCCACCGACCTATTTCTTCCGCCTATATATTCTCAAACACCCCGAAACCTTCCAGGAGAGCCACGAAACCACTTTTCCACCGTAGAAACCTTCTGTACCCATGAGATCCCATCCAGGAGCCTTTTCCGGCATCCTGCTGGAGGGGGGTTCGATCAAAGAGGGCTTCTACATCAACACCATTGCCTCTCCGATGAAGCGTGAGTAGTTTACCTGTAACGCCCCGAGAACGATGTGCCAGGTGTTCCCCAGTTATTTGTTGTTGTTGCTGTGTCATTCGATTGCGTGTTGCATCTTGCCATGTCATCATGTGCATTGCATCATCATGTTTTAAAAAACTTGCATCCGTCCGGGTTCCCCCGTTCTTTCCGTTGTCCGTTCTGAGCCCAGACACACTTGCACGCGCCCGCCGCATGTCCGAAATAGTATTTTATAAGTGGCCGGAAAATGTTCTCGTAATGGGATGAAAGTTGGCGTGCGGTGTTGTTTTGTTGTTAGTAGACCGCCTGCCAAGTTTCATCGCGTTCGGAATCCGTTTGACGCCCCAACGGATAACTATAGCGGCAGTATAGCCGGTCTTTTCGTCGGATGCTTTCGGTCTCCGAAAATAGTCGCCGGGCCTCTCTCTCTTCTCTTCTCTCAGCTTGAGCCCTTCTGCACAGCCACGAGTTCCAACCAACCCCTCACGTGCGCGTCCGAAACTTCCCCGGACCCAACCCGGACTGTAGCCACCGTTGTGTCCGGATCATCCCCAAACATCTACAAAACATCTTCGTTTTGTTAATTGGACTCCCTAGCTATTTTATTTGCGATCGTCCGATTGCGATCGTAGGGTCGAGATAGCCCATAACCTAATCCGTGATGTATATTTATAGCCCACCCCTAGTCTAATTTCAGACCAAATCCCTAAATTCTAGGGATCCTCCCAGCCGTCGCCGACGCACTCATTCCCCAACCTCGGAATCTCCTCCCGATCCACCTGCGCCTCTCCTTCCGCGCCCAGCCACTACTCTTCTTCGATCCAGATCCTCCCCGTGCTCCTCCTCCTCGCCTCGTCGTCCGGCGCCGCCGCCAGGGACCGAACCAGCCAGCAAGATGAGCATCTGTCGCGCGCCCCTACTCTTTTCTTCTACCCTCCTGCTTCGTGTCTCTCCCTCCTCTGTTCTAATCTCTTCTCTCTCTTCCTCTGCATCTTCTCGCAGGAACCGGAAGGAGCGAGCCATGGCCTCCACACCTTGCAGGAGCACACCCAGGAGCACCAACCGGCGCCACCATCATCGGAGATGGACTCCCGCCGCCCAGATCCACCCGTTTCCCCATCGTCCACCGGCCTCCCCTTCCTTCTCAGGAGCTGCGTCGCCCCTCTGCCATAGCTGCCTTGGACGAGCGCCCTCGCCTGGGCGTGTTCGTCCCTGCCGCTGCCATTGCCTCTGCTTCGCGCCTGGCCGTCCACTCCCTCCTCTATATCGCCGAGCCTCGTCCGCTCCATCCCACCGCTCGCCGGAGAAACCTCCCCTTGCCATCCGTTGGCCTCCGCAGTCCTCTGACGCTTTCTACTGCTGCTGCGATGCAATTCTCAGCCGCCTCTGATGGTAACGAGCAGCAGGAGCCCGTTCGTGCGCGTTGACCGCGCCTCGCCAACAGAGTGGGTTGCAGCCCCACCGGCCTACCTCTCCACTGGCCGGCCCAGGCCCAATGTGAGCTCACCCCAGGGCCCCTTCCTTTTTTTTTCTTTTTCCAACTGATGGGCCAGTTCAGTTTCAGCCCGTGCTCATTTTTTCCCCTTGGACGTTTTGCTAAATTTTCCTGAACATTGCATAATTACAGGAAATGCCATTTTCTTGCATTGCTCATAATTAATTAACCATGCATCGGAATTAATAAAACTTTATATGTAATATGCTTAGAATTGCATCTAGTTTCATAATATATCATTTTCTTCCATGTTTAAAATATTTAAAATGATGTTTGGTTAAATTTACTCATATACCATGTTAAAATGATTTAATTCATAACTATTCAACCGTAGCTCCAAATTAACAAACTTTATATGTAAATGGGGTAGAAAAATGCCTAGTTTAACATGGTGACTTTTATTTGCATGTTAAACAACTCTAAAATTGTGTTTAGGGAAGAACAGTACCAAATCTATAATATGCATATGAGGAGTTTCCGGAATTGTTGTTTTGTTATTCCGGCCTCATTTAAACTTGCCTAGATTAGATAGTTTCATCATGTTTCACCTCTTGCCATGCTAACAACATTTAATCTTGTTGGGTACATAAACGAGAGAGAACTAAATAAGTCATGTGGTGTTTTCTTCAATATGCAACTCCGTTGCATAATGAGCTCCACTTAATTTATAGGATTGTTTGTGCACTTTGCCATGCCATGCCCTCTTTAAACCGGACATGCATCATTCTTGTTTGTGCATCATGCCATGTCTATGTCGTGGTTGTTTACTATGTTGTGTGCTTCTTTCTGGTGTTTGCTTCTTCGGGTTGATTCCGGTAACGTCGCGTTTATGAGGACCCGTTCGTCTACGTCTGTTTGTCTTCTTCATGGACTCGTTCTTCTTCCTTGCGGGATTTCAGGCAAGATGATCATACCATCAAAATCACTTCTATCTTTGCTTTGCTAGATGCTCGCTCTTTTGCTATGCCTATGGTGCGATACCTACCACTTGCTTATCATGCCTCCTATTTTGTTGAACCAAGCCTCTAACCCACCTTGTCCTAGCAAACCGTTGTTTGGCTATGTTACCGCTTTGCTCAGCCCCTCTTTTAGCGTTGTCAGTTGCAGGTGAAGATTGAAGTTTGTTCCTTGTTGGAACATGGAGGTGTTGTTCCTTGTTGGAACATGTTTTACTTGTTGGGATATCACTATATATCTTATTTAATTAATGCATCTATATACTTGGTAAAGGGTGGAAGGCTCGGCCTTATGCCTGGTATTTTGTTCCACTCTTGTCGCCCTAGTTTCCGTCATATCGGTGTTATGTTCCCGGATTTTGCGTTCCTTACGCGGTTGGGCTATAATGGGAACCCCTTGACAGTTCGCCTTAAGTAAAGCTCTTCCAGCAATGCCCAACATTGGTTTTACCATTCGCCACCTAGCCTTTTTTTCCCTTGGGTTTCGCGGACTCAAGGGTCATCTTTATTTTACCCCCCCGGGCCAGTGCTCCTCTGAGTGTTGGTCCAACTGAGCGATGTCCGGGGCTACCAGGGGCAACTCTAGGCTGGCCTACCCAACGTCTGGCTCATATGAGTGTGCCCTGAGAAAGAGATATGTGCAGCTCCTATCGGGATTTGTCGGCACATTCGGGCGGTGTTACTGGTTTAGTTTTACCCTGTCGAAATGTCTTGTTGTACCGGGATACCGAGTCTGATCGGAACGTCTCGGGAGGAGGTCTATTCCTTCGTTGACCGTGAGAGCTTGTGATGGGCTAAGTTGGGACACCCCTACAGGGATTTGAACTTTCGAAAGCCGTGCCCGCGGTTATGGGCAGATGGGAATTTGTTAATGTCCGGTTGTAGATAACTTGAACCTTAACTCAATTAAAATGCATCAACCGCGTGTGTAACCGTGATGGTCTCTTTCCGGCGGAGTCCGGGAAGTGAACACGGTGTTGGAGTTATGCTTGCCGTAGGTTGTTTTAGGATCACTTCTTGATCATACTTTTATCGACCGTGCTTTGCCTTCTCTTCTCGCTCGCTTTTACGTATGTTAGCCACCATATATGCTAGACGCTTGCTGCAGCTCCACCTCATACCTTTACCTTACCCATAAGCTTAAATAGTCCTGATCGCGAGGGTGCGAGATTGCTGAGTCCCTGTGGCTCACAGATACCTCCAAAACCAGCTTGCAGGTGCCGTTGAACCGTGCAGATGACGCAACCAAGCTCAAGGAGGAGCTCGATGAAGATCTTGTCCTTTATGTTGTTTCGTTCTAGTTGAACAGTAGTGGAGCCCAGTTGGGGTCGATCGGGGACCTTTGTCGCATTTGGGGTTCTTCTTTTATTTTGGTTCCGTAGTCGGACCTTGATTGTATCTGGATGATGTAATGTTTTATTCATGTAATTGTGTGAAGTGGCGATTGTAAGCCAACTATGTATCTCTTTCCCTTATGTATTACATGGGTTGTGTGAAGATTACCTCACTTGCGACATTGCTTTCAATGCGGTTATGCCTAAGTCGTGCTTCGACACGTGGGAGATATAGCTGCATCGAGGGTGTTACAAGTTGGTAATCAGAGCCTTCCCCGACCTTAGGAGCCCCCACTACTTGATCGTTTTTAGCGGCCGAGTTGTGTCTAGAAAAAATGTTTTGAGTCATTTAGGAATTATATATCGGAGAATTTAGGAATTTTTTTTACTCCCCAGTCTCCTCATCGCTCTGGTAAGGCATCCTGACGTAGAGTTTTGACTCTTCTCTTCTCAAATTTCACTAAAAAAAATTTAGGATCACGCGGGTATCTTGGAATCGTTCCGATGGTTTTATGATGAGAACATTGTCTTGGTGCCTCCTGTCAGGGGTTTTGTGGAAGTGTCCCGGGGAGTTGAGCTCTGAGGTGTTGTTGTCATAATTTTATCGTTGCAGTTCTGGAATACCTGAGTTTAGTACGCCGCCATCGAAAATCTCTTTTATGCAGTTCGTTGGTGAGATAACCTCGACGCCACCCAGTACTGGGGCGGGAGTTCGGGAGTATTGCCATAACTTGTATAACGGATGCTTTTCGAAGGTTGAGGTAGATGATTTCCAAAGGTTTCTTGGTTATGTGTTGAAGGATGGATACAGCTGGATGTAGGATTTGTTAGTTTGGGTGAGATACTATGCTTCCCCTGTATCCCCAACACCTGATTGCATAACTGGGAAAGTTTTGGGAGTTTCATAGGTGGGAATTCAAGTAGCTCTTAGGATATCTTTCCAACAGATGTATGATATGAAATTGGGGTTCGACATCTAGTGGTCCGCCTATTCACGGTCGGTTTTACAGTGGTCTCGTTGTGTCTTAAAGAGTCCTTGGCTATGCCGACTCGGGGACGCTTCGTATGTCATGTGCACTGCCTTGTACATGATGGTGCTGTACGATCGAGCCCGTGTAGGCCCCACCACAAAAACTTCGGACGAAATCTCTATCATATGTTTGTTCCGGCTTATTCCACAAGCCAATCCTTTGTTTTGTTTTGAGTTGTGGTATTCGAGTTGCTTCAATGTCAAATGTTGATTCCATACCTTCCTCAAATGGTGTTCTCATACTCCGATGTGGATACCAATCCTTCTTAATTATCGAGATTGTCATGTCAATCCTTTTCAACCGGCGTGCTTCTCTTCAAGTGGGTCTGATCATTTCAACATTCGCAAGACCAATTATCAGTTCTTCTCAACGGTGTTTGTTTCATCCGTCTCCAAGTTGCCTTTGTTTTTCCCACCCTCCCTCCCTTTGTTTTTCTCCAAGGATTCAGATTTCTTATTCAAGTATCCTTCTATTGATGGGAAGCCTCTCCATTTCTTTTTCCGTTAATGTTCTTATCCGGTGATTCTCATGAAGATTTTAACGGAGCTTCAAGTTCGTCACTCTTCACTCATTTTCTTCCCCGGTGGATTCAATTCAAGCTTTGGTATTGAGCATAGTCTTTTCTTTTTTGCCCAATGCTTTTCTTATGCCGGTGCACCTCATATTCTTTCACTTCTCGCTATTCTATTGTTCCAGAGTGCTCAAGATATCTCAGAACATTCGTGTTTCCACTCTACATTCGTTCAAGCTCTTTCGAGGATGTTATCTCATTCAAGCCATTTAATTCAACCGGTGCAATCTCTCTTTCAAATCATTCAACAGTGTTTTATTTTGAGTGGGCCCTAACCCACAGGTCTTTTCCCAGGATCTTACCTAACTCTTCTTATTTTCCCGGAGCTATCATCAAATTCTTTTCAAAGTTTGACGTAAGAATGAATTATCATCAGTCAAATGTCTTCTCCAAGATCTGTCAAAATCTTTTCATCGTTGACTCAACCTCTTCGTTTTGATTCTTTCGGAGTGTCTAAACAATTCAAGGTGGTGTTACTCATCGCCTTTCCAACTTTTGAAGACCGAAGAAGATTTTTATCTCAATCTTGCTCCATTCTCTTCAAGATTCGTGGTTCTAGCTCAAGGCCATTTTTTCATAATTGTTTTGATTTTGAGAATTCCTTTCACCTATCTGGAGCCCATCATCTCATAATTATTCATTCCCAGCTTTCAGTTATCATTCTCCTAATCTTACCGGTGCATCGATCAATTATCCTCTAATCAGTTCTTGATCTCTTCGTTCTCATGTAACTAAATCCCCTCAAGCTTCTTCGTTCATTTGCTAATTCTTCCCGGTGTTTCTTTATCTTTTCTTCGTTCATTTTCAATTCTTACGGTGGTTCATGTAAGATTCCTCTTCTTTTGTTATCATATCAATTCATTCGTTGTTTCGATTCCACCGGTGTTCCGTTGAAGACCTTCTCAAGTTGGCGCGATATCTGTCTTAATCCTTTCTTCGAGAATAAGTAGTATGCCAAATCCGTTGTTTGTCATCAATTTAAATTGGTGAAGGATACGCATAACGTAATCCTTATTCTTGTTCATCCAAGTGATTAATTCCTTATTCCGGAGGCTCATCAAAATCTTGATTTTCTTTTGTTCATCTTGTCTTTCCCGGAGTTCCAAGCTCTAATTATCACGGAGATCCATCTAAATCGGTACAAGGATTCACTTTGTGTTTTCAACTTCTCTTTACTTCCGTTTGATCATTCTTTTGTTTAACGGAGTTCTTCGTGAAGGTTCTACATGATGGATCCATCAAGGATTTTATCCCTTCTCGAAGTTTTCATCGAGATTCTTTTCTAAGGAGCTCAAGTATTCTTCTTCTTGTAATCCGGAGTTCTATTCTTTCAACCGTACCATTGGAGATGGTATTATGTCATTCCCGATAATTTGAATTCATGTTTCTTGATTCACATGTTGTCATGAATGAGATATTTCAAATCCATCAATCTCGTAATTGGAGTTATCTTGGGTTATATTTCACCTAAAGCCTTCCCTAAGGATTGTTGCTATCTATGGTGTTTAGAAATGACCCAAGTTATTCATTTATCCTCTCGGTGAAATAAGTTTCTCGTCTCCTCGTTCATATCAATCCAATTCTTTTCCCGTGAGTGGTAGCCTGTCACCTCATAATTTGAGATGTATTCCATAAAACCATATCAAGCTTATTCTTTTCGTTGTTGGTTTTCCAACAACTCCATTCTAACATTTGTTGTAACCGTGCTCTCTCAAGATCTTGTTTCCCTTTGTTCCGGAGGCATTGTGATGTTGCTCTCTCCAACCCATCTTCTCGTTTTGTCAAATATCATGCTCTTTTCATGCCTATTCATTTAATCGGTGTGTTTTCAATTTTGTTCATCTCCGTTCTATTCTTTTATCGTTTTGCGTAACCTCGCAAGGTTCCTTGGTTTCACTCATTTGTCAAAGAAGCACTTAGTTTTACCTCTTCTCTTTCTTTCCGTTTTCCCTCCGGTGCCATTCTAGATCTCGGGACGAGATCCTCTCGTAGTGGTGGAGTGTTGTAACGCCCCGAGACCGATGTGCCAGGTGTTCCCCAGTTATTCGTTGTTGTTGCCGTGTCATTCGATTGCGTGTTGCATCTTGCCATGTCATCATGTGCATTGCATCATCATGTTTTAAAAAACTTGCATCCGTCCGGGTTCCCCCGTTCTTTCCGTTGTCCGTTCTGAGCCCAGACACACTTGCACGCGCCCGCGGCATGTCCGAAATAGTATTTTATAAGTGGCCGGAAAATGTTCTCGTAATGGGATGAAAGTTGGCGTGCGGTGTTGTTTTGTTGTTAGTAGACCGCCTGCCAAGTTTCGTCGCGTTCGGAGTCCGTTTGACGCCCCAACGGATAACTATAGCGGCAGTATAGCCGGTCTTTTCGTCGGATGTTTTCGGTCTCCGAAAACAGTCGCCGGGTCTCTCTCTCTTCTCTTCTCTCAGCTCGAGCCCTTCTGCACAGCCACGAGTTCCAACCAACCCCTCACGTGCGCGTCCGAAACTTCCCCGGACCCAACCCGGACTGTCGCCACCGTTGTGTCCGGATCATCCCCAAACTCAAAACATCTTCATTTTGTTAATTGGACTCCCTAGCTATTTTATCCGCGATCGTCCGATTGCGATCGTAGGGTCGAGATAGCCCATAACCTAATCCGTGATGTATATTTATAGCCCACCCCTAGTCTAATTTCAGACCAAATCCCTAAATTCTAGGGATCCTCCCAGCCGCCGCCGACACACTCATTCCCCAACCTCGGAATCTCCTCCCGATCCACCTGCGCCTCTCCTTCCGCGCCCAACCACTAATCTTCTTCGATCCAGATCCTCCTCATGCTCCTCCTCCTCGCCTCGTCGTCCGGCGCCGCCGCCAGGGACCGAACCAGCCAGCAAGATGAGCATCTGTCGCGCGCCCCTACTCTTTTCTTCTACCCTCCTGCTTCGTCTCTCTCCCTCCTCTGTTCTAATCTCTTCTCTCTCTTCCTCTGCATCTTCTCGCAGGAACCGGAAGGAGCGAGCCATGGCCTCCGCACCTTGCAGGAGCACACCCAGGAGCACCAACCGGCACCACCATCATCGGAGATGGACTCCCGCCGCCCAGATCCGCCCGTTTCCCCGTCGTCCACCGGCCTCCCCTTCCTTCTCAGGAGCTGCGTCGCCCCTCTGCCGTAGCTGCCTTGGACGACGCCCTCGCCTGGGCGTGTTCGTCCCTGCCGTTGCCGTTGCCTCTGCTTCGCGCCTGGCCGTCCGCTGCCTCCTCTATATCGTCGAGCCTCGTCCGCTCCATCCCACCGCTCGCCGGAGAAACTTCCCCTTGCCATCCGTTGGCCTCCGCAGTCCTCTGACGCTTTCTACTGCTACTGCGATGCAATTCTCAGCCGCCTCTGATGGTAACGAGCAGCAGGAGCCCGTTCGTGCGCGTTGACTGTGCCTCCCCAACAGCGTGGGTTGCAGCCCCACCGGCCTACCTCTCCACTGGCCGGCCCAGGCCCAATGTGAGCTCACCCCAGGGCCCCTTCCTTTTTTTTATTTTTCCAACTGATGGGCCAGTTCAGTTTCAGCCCGTGCTCATTTTTTCCCCTTGGACGTTTTGCTAAATTTTCCTGAACATTGCATAATTACAGGAAATGCCATTTTCTTGCATTGCTCATAATTAATTAACCATGCATCGGAATTAATTAAACTTTATATGTAATATGATTAGAATTGCATCTAGTTTCATAATATATCATTTTCTTCCATGTTTAAAATATTTAAAATGATGTTTGGTTAAATTTACTCCTATGCCATGTTAAAATGATTTAATTCATAACTATTCAACCGTAGCTCCAAATCTAACAAACTTTATATGTAAATGGGGTAGAAAAATGCCTAGTTTAACATGGTGACTTTTATTTGCATGTTAAACAACTATAAAATTGTGTTTAGGGCAGAACAGTACCAAATCTATAATATGCATATGAGGAGTTTCCGGAATTGTTGTTTTGTTGTTCCGGCCTCATTTAAACTTGCCTAGATTAGATAGTTTCATCATGTTTCACCTCTTGCCATGCTAACAACATTTAATCTTGTTGGGTACATAAACAAGAGAGAACTAAATAAGTCATGTGGTGTTTTCTTCAATATGCAACTCCGTTGCATAATGAGCTCCACTTAATTTATAGGATTGTTTGTGCACTTTGCCATGCCATGCCCTCTTTAAACCGGACATGCATCATTCTTGTTTGTGCATCATGCCATGTCTATGTCGTGGTTGTTTACTATGTTGTGTGCTTCTTTCCGGTGTTTGCTTCTTCGGGTTGATTCCGGTAACGTCGCGTTTGTGAGGACCCGTTCATCTACGTCCGTTTGTCTTCTTCATGGATTCGTTCTTCTTCCTTGTGGGATTTCAGGCAAGATGATCATACCCTCGAAATCATTTCTATCTTTGCTTTGCTAGAGGCTCGCTCTTTTGCTATGCCTATGCTGCGATACCTACCACTTGCTTATCATGCCTCCTATTTTGTTGAACCAAGCCTCTAACCCACCTTGTCCTAGCAAACCGTTGTTTGGCTATGTTACCGCTTTGCTCAGCCCCTCTTTTAGCATTGTCAGTTGCAGGTGAAGATTGAAGTTTGTTCCTTGTTGGAACATGGAGGTGTTGTTCCTTGTTGGAACATGTTTTACTTGTTGGGATATCACTATATATCTTATTTAATTAATGCATCTATATACTTGGCAAAGGGTGGAAGGCTCGGCCTTATGCCTGGTATTTTGTTCTACTCTTGTCGCCCTAGTTTCCGTCATATCGGTGTTATGTTCCCGGATTTTGCGTTCCTTACGCGGTTGGGCTATAATGGGAACCCCTTGACAGTTCGCCTTAAGTAAAGCTCTTCCAGCAATGCCCAACATTGGTTTTACCATTCGCCACCTAGCCTTTTTTTCCCTTGGGTTTCGCGGACTCAAGGGTCA